>NC_064814.1:59568081-59613809 GCF_023721935.1 Panthera uncia
GCCGCCGCTGCCCGCGAGGCCTTCGCCCTCCAACCTGCTGGCGCCGCCCGCGCCCCGCGCCCCCTGGCTGCTGCCCGCCTTCCCTCCGCCGCTGCCGCCGCCGCCGCCGCGGACGCCGCCGCCGTACCTCTTCCTGTCGCCTCCCTGCTGATGGCCTGGCCCTTGCGAGGCCGTGGACCCCGGGGGGCTGCGGGCGGGTGAGTAGGCCGTCCTGCCTGGACACCGGGGCTGGGCGCCCTCACCGCCTTCGCATCTGGCAGATTGAGAAAGCGCCGGTGAGAGCCTAGACTGGGGAAGCGCGAGGCAGTGTCAGAGGAGAGGCCCACGTTTGGGGTGGAAGGGGCAAGTCTAAAAATAAATTCGTTTTAAGAATAGGGTCTTTATTCCGTTTTGCCCTACTGCCCTACAGCGAGCCTCTTGCCTGGTTATTTGAGAATGTAACTCATCCCTTGTGCAGATAAGTTGGCTGCTTATCCGGGGCGGTGGGGACAGGGGGCACGCGGCGCTTGGCTTGAGGAAATGAAAACAAGACTTCAAAATGTTCTGACTGGGTATGCGAGGTGTGTCATTTTCCCTTATAAAGTGAAGGGTTTGGATGTCGTCACTAAGGTCCTGTTCCTTTGCATGTGTATGGCTTCTGGGAAACTTGCTGCCTTGCAAGCCTTGCAAGCCTTGAGTCCAACTTTCTTTTCTTGTTTTTAATGTTTATTTATGTTTGAGAGACAGAGCATGAGCAGGGGAGGAGCGGAGAGAGGGGGAAACAAAGAAGCCGAAGCAGGCTCCAGGCTCTGAGCTGTCAGCCCAGAGCCCGACGCGGGGCTCACGCTCACCAAACACGGGATCGTGACCTGAGCTGAAGTCTGACGCTTAACCCACTGAGCCCCCCAGGCGCCCTTTGAGTCAGACTTTGGACTGAAAGAGATCCAAGGATTGTGCAGGTCTGGATGCACCAGAATAGCAGCGGTGCTGATGGACAAGTGATACTGGGCCCTGGAGCAGCAGCCTCACATGCAAGGCCTGGGTCATCCCCAGGGACGGGAAGGCTCCCAAGGTGAGTCATGAAAGGAAGCCCCTATTCTGTCCCCGTTTTACTTGCCCTCCCCTCCACCCCCACCCTGCCAGGTTCTCCCCAGCCTGTACAACTCAGAATAAAGTTCCCTTTGTTACTCAGGTGGCTTGGGCTCAGGTAACAGGCAGATGTCCTATCTCGTTGGGCTCTTCTACAGCAACTCGAGCGTGGTATCAGGAAGCCAACCTGACCTTGGGCGACCTCTGAGAGCCTGGAACCCACTAGCAAAAAAGGCAGTATATGAATTGCTTGTGACTGCTTCAGCAAGCCACCACAAATTGGATGGCTTAAAATAAAATGACTTTACCAGAAACCCCAAATCAGGGTATTGTAGGGCTGTGCTCCTTCCTCCCGAGGCTCTAGGGGAGGATCCTTCCTTGCCTCTCCAAGCTCCTGGCGGCCCCTGGCGTTCCTTAGCTTGTGGCCACATCCCTCCAGCCTCAGCCTCCGTCTTCACATGGCCTTACCCTGTGTCTGTGTCTCACATCTTCCTCTTTTTCCTCTTTTGACACCTGTCGTTGGATGTAGGCCCCATCCTGAATACAGAATGGTCTCATCTTGAAGTTTTTAATTTATTTTAATTTAATTACAGCTGCAAAGGCCTTTTCTTTTCTTTCCTTTCCTTTTGTCTTTTTCTTTTTTTCTTTTCTCGTTTATTTATTTAGAGAGAGAGAGAATCCCAAGCAGGCTCCGTGCAGTCAGCACAGAGCATGACACAGGGCTCAGTCTCAGGACTGTGAGATCAGATCATGACCAGAACCAAAATCAAGAGTTGGACACTTAACTGACTAAGCCACCCAGTCCCTTTTTCCAGTTAAGGCCAAATTCAGAGGTTCCAGGGCTTAAGACCTGGACATGGTGTGGGGGCCACCATGCATTCTATACCAGTAGTGTCCTGTCGCTGGGGGCTCTGGCCACCTTCAGAGCCGTCTTCCCAGCTTCCCTTATCACTCTATTTAAAACCCTATTTCTTGCTTGAACCTTGCTGTCCCTTGGAGTCCTTGGGCAGGAGCCAAAGTCACTGGTACCTTCATGATGACTCCCCTGCCCTTGTCTTGAATTCTGGCCGTGTTCCCATTCCTGCTGGTTTGCTCTCTTCACCCTCTTCACATCCTGGAGCTCTCTTCTCCTCTCCACTGAGAATCAGACCAAATGGGAGGGACAAGACTGAATGTCCACTCTTTGTAAGAACACAGCAGTGAGGTGAGGGGCAACCCCCTCACCTCTAAACTCCAGACGGATAAAGACTGCTATTTGAAGGCTGACGGTTACGACAGAAATAAAGTTAATTGCTACCCAATCCATGGCGTCTGACCAGGTTTACGAGGGAAACCGCCATGATGCTGTGAACAAAATACTCTAGTCCCAAGTCGGTACCTACAGTGGTCCCCAAGGTGTGTGGGGTGCTCGCTGCCTGGGCAAATTCTTGTAGTGACCCTGGGGGTGGGCAAGGCAGGCGTCTCCCTTCGTTTTACAGCCGGGAGGCCCCCCGGAGATCACCGCAGTTGTGACTTGCCCATCGAGGTCTGCCCTGGCTCCGTTAAGCTGCCCACAGCAGGTGGTGAACAACTGGTGCCTTCTGTGGCGGGGACAGACACGGTGAAGGTGCCGCCCAGGGTGGACGGTGGCTCCCGGTGTAACCAGATCCAGGTGCGGTTCTCTGCGGAGACTTCCCGGCTCAGGGTGCCTGCAGGAGCGGGGAGAGGGAGGGGAGGCAGGGGAGGACCTCGGCAGGGTGTGGGTGGGGTGGTGCATGCGGGTTGCTGTGCTGCGACTGGGAGGCCTGGCTCAGCGCCCGGCCCCCCCCCCCCCCATACCCGCACTGTGCTCTGGGACAGGGTCTGGACGACTTCAGGCTTGTCCTGTTTCTCACGAGTACATGTGGCCAAGTTCTCATTGCCCCCCCATTCCCCCACCTTGTTTCTGGGGCTGTAAAATGGGGGTAGTAACCCAGCAAGAACGGATATGCGACCTCGGGCTTCATCTGCCCGTTTTTGGTTCAGCGGCCAGCAGATCTGGCCTTTCTCTTAACAAAGTCTGGGGCCTTGGGCAACTCCGAACCAGAGGCTGATGCTGCCCTTGGGCCGTACAGCCCCCGTGCCCACCCCCATGCTCTCCTTGGCCCCATGATGGCCCCCTGACCTTTCGTTCCCGTCTTTGTCTTTGGGCCACACTTTCCTCCAAAAGCCTGGTGGAGGTGAGGATTGAAGGTAGCCCGCCCCCGCCCTTCCCCCCTCTAAGCCGGCAGTGTCTTCCGCCCACCTGAGCGGCCCCGCCCGCTGCCCTCCGGAGAACACAGATAGGGTCCAGTTCTACCACCCACCGAAGCAGCAACTGGGGCAGGCCACACCCCCCCGTGCCTCAGTTTCCCTCCACAGTAGTATATTGGGGCAGTTTTCCCTCCCCCACCTCTTTCCCCGGCGGAGGCAGTGGGGGTGGAGATTCCAGTGGATGTGATGAAGTGCCTTTGAGATGGTAACCGCGCCGAGGGAGTCCCCACCTCTCCATATCAATGACATTCCGGCCCCAGCTACAGTCCCCGCTGGGCCCCAACTTTAACCCTTTGGTTCTCGGATCCAACCAAGTCCGGGTGGACCTGGGGACCCAAGACCCGGCCTGAGTGAGGGCTGAGGGTGGAAAGCGCCTTCCGGGGTCTCCCCGGCATCGTCCTTGCTGCCCACCCCTCCTGCGGGCGGTTCCCCTGACCACCTCCGGCGTCCTCTCGGCCCCTCCCTGCTCTCGGACAGATCGTCCCACTTTTAACCTCCCCGAAGGCCTTGGGGGGAGGTGCGTTGTCTTCTCAAAGGGGGGAAAGAGTAGACTTAGGTGGGAGGAAGCTGAAGCTTCCCCGGGCCCCCCACCACGGGTCTGGTTCCGATTGGTCTGGGGGTGTCTTCAGCCTCTGAGCACTCACCTCCCGTGTGTGTGGGTCTTTGTGCTTGAGTGTTGACGTGTCGAGCCCAAGAAGAATTGGGATCTAAAACAATTAGGGTCCTCAGTGCCACCTCTGGGCACGATGTGTGTGCAGCGCTCCCCCCCCCCACCCCCCGCACTGGCCCTGTGACAACATCAGGGGTTTAAAGCTGCCTGTGAAACTGGGGGGTCCTTGCGGCCGGGCCCAACTGCAGGCTCTCCGGCAAACCGGGCTGGGTGGGTCCCACTGTGCCGAGGCTGTCTCTGCGCCCAGGGACGGGAAAGACCCCCGGCCAGGCTGCCCAGGACGCAGGCGCTGCGGGAGGGTTGCCGGGCCCCTCGGATACCTGGGCTTGCTGCTGCCTCCTGACACCTGCTGGAACCTGTGTGGCTGGATTCCTTGGGCCCTGAATGCCTGCCTCTATTTGTCCTTCTCAGCCACCCCTCCCCTCCCCTTCTTACCAGTCACCCCTCCCCGCCCACCCTGTGAAATCTAGGGCCCCAGGGCTGGATTAGCTGGACAAACCCCACGATTCCCCAGGCCCATCACAGCCTGCAGGGGGCTCTGACCACTTGCCCCCCCCCCCCCCCCCCCCCCCCCTCCCCCCCCCCCCCCCATGGTGCCCCCCCCAGGGGGGGGGCCCCCCCCCCCCCCCCCCCCCACCCAGCCAGCTGAAAAGCTGAACCTGTGGGAAGGGTGTGGAGGAAACTCTAGCCACCAGGGTCTACCTTTCAGACCCACTCATCGGCCCACTTATCGGCGCTGGCCTCAGTCTCCATTTTATTAATGTTTATTTATTTTTGACAGAGGGAGAGACAGAGCATGAGTGGGGGAGGGGCAGAGAGAAGGGGAGACACAGAATCCGAAGCAGGCTCCAGGCTCTGAGCTGTCAGCACAGAGCCCGACCCTGGGCTTGAACCCACAAACCTCAAGATCACGACCTGAGCCGAAGTCAGATGCTTAAGTGACTGAGCCACCCAGGTGCCCCTTTCAGTCTCTGTTTTAGAGGGAGGGGCTCTCAAGCTTTTTTTCGTCACTGAGCTTTTTGCAGATCTGATGAAAGTATAAACTTCTAAAAAATGCTAAAACCCATCCCCAGAAGCAGTGCACCCGCTCGAAGTTTAAATCCTTTGTAAACGAAGTCCCACTGAGCAGGTGAAGAGGCACCCAGTGCGTGCCACCCCCAGGTGTATGTGGGGGCCTCGCAGGCCTGCCCCCCCCCCCCCCCCGGCCCCCGGGGGGGCCCCGCCCGCCCCCCCCCCCCCCCCCGTTGGCCCTGCTAGATCCAGCCTGGTCCCAGCACCCCCCTCCCGGCCTCCGCGGGCAGTCAACGGGTGCCTCCCCGTGGGGCAGACGGGCCAAGGCCCTCAGGAGGAGGTGTGGAGGTGAGAGGCCATCCCAGGTGAGGGCCCAGCTCTGCCTTGGAGAGTCCTCCCAGCCCCCCAGGAAACGGTATGAAGGAAGGCTCCCCACCCCTGTTCCTCTTCCCTCAGTTCCTAGCAGCCAGGAAGAGGCTTGAGGGAGTTCATGACCACCCCCCCAAAACGAGGGGCTCATGTTTGTGGGTCCCACGAGGTTTCTCACAGGGGTCTTTGTCCTAAGGAGGTTAAGGACCTTGGCCTTCCATAATCTATCCCTAGTTGGGGGCAGGATTTGAGCTGTAGTCTGACTCTCAGGCTGCCCCCCACGAGAGGAGTCACAGGCACCGAGGAGGTCTTCAGGACGGGTCGTTGTTCCTGGAGACGGTGAGCAGGCTCACCCCTCGCCCTCCTCCGTGGTGTCTCTGACAGAGTGATCACTTGCTCCTCACAGGAAAGAGTGGGGTCCTGGGGCTTCACCCCCATCCTGGGCTCCTGTCTCCACTACTCATCCCCCTTCACCCCACAGACCCCTGCATGCCCCTCCCCAACTTCCACAACAGCGCCTTCATCCTTTGCCACTAGAGACCTTCAGCAGCTCGGCTGAGCCCTCAGTTTCAGTGTGGGGGGTGGGAAGGGCACACCTGAGCTGAGGCTGAAGTGGGGGGGGGGGTTTCTAGGCCGTTGCCTGGGCGATGCCACCTGAGCTGGGCACCGGCACCTGTTGCCGGGGGAACAGTGCGGGCGGGGCCCCTCCCTTGGGAGCAGCCAGGGCCACTGGGCTGAGACTGGAGACGGATCGGATTCCTGAGAGTCCCCGGCGGGCAGGGGGGCAGGGGGACAGGGGCGGGGGTGTGCGATACTGGGGGATCTGGGCGTGTTTGCAACGTAGAGTGAAACGGGGTCGCAGGGAGCAAAGACGACAAGAAGGGGTGGCTGGGGGAGGAGTAGGAGGCGGCTCAGGAAGGCCGCCGAGCCTCCGCTTCTCAGTGCAGAGCCTGTTACTTTTATGACCCCCCCCCCAATCCTTACTCCCCAGCTGGTCCTCAGTCTCCCCTTTCCTTTGTCCCTGTGTTCCCACCGGCCCGGATGTTCTTTCCTCCCCCGCTCCCGGTCTCCGTCCCGCCTCCCAGGCTCCCCACCCCACCCCCGCCGCCTTCTCCCTGTAGCTCAGGCTTCACCGCTCTCAGCTTTGCTGCCCCTCCCCTGCCTCGGCCTCAAAACCCCACCTGCGTCTGGGAGCCGGCCCGAGTCCCCAGGTGACACCCACAGCGGGTGTGCTGCTCGGGCGTGAACCTGTGCCTGCCGGAGGGACAAGGCTCTCTGCAGCCCGAAGGTGGGTCAGGAGGGTCTGTGCAAGCTGGGTCAGACGGGCGGCAGCTGGGACGCCAGGACGTGAGTGCCTACAGGGTGGCAGGAGCAGCGTCCACCGGGCATCTGATGGGCAACGGGCCCCTCGAAGGGACACCGCTACTCCGCTGAGCGGGACTGTGAGACTGTGAGATCCACTTGTGCGTGTGGGGGTCAGAGAGGTGCTTTGCAAGAGGCCCACAGATGTGAGGACGGTCCTGGCCGAGGACACAGACTTCCCCACGTTCTGGGCACCGAGACCCCCACCCGGCGGCCCCTGACGTACCCCTGTGAGTCAAGCGGGCCGTCTAGGGTTAAGAAGACCTGAGGGGACAGATGGCGTCAGCCGGCCTTGAACTCCTGGGCATGACCCTGTCCGTGCTGGGCTGGCTGGGCACCCTGGTGTCCTGTGCCCTGCCCCTGTGGAAGGTGACCGCCTTCATCGGCAACAGCATCGTGGTGGCCCAGGTGGTGTGGGAGGGGCTGTGGATGTCCTGCGTGGTGCAGAGCACGGGCCAGATGCAGTGCAAGGTGTATGACTCCCTGCTGGCGCTGCCCCAGGACCTACAGGCCGCCCGCGCCCTCTGCGTCGTCGCCCTCCTGTTGGCTCTGCTCGGGCTGCTGGTGGCCATCACGGGGGCCCAGTGCACCACCTGCGTGGAGGACGAAGGTGCCAAGGCCCGCATCGTGCTCACCGCAGGGGTCCTCCTCCTCCTCTCGGGCATCCTGGTGCTCATCCCGGTCTGCTGGACCGCGCACGCCATCATCCAGGACTTCTACAACCCCCTGGTGGCCGAGGCCCTCAAGCGGGAGCTGGGGGCCTCCCTCTACGTGGGCTGGGCCGCCGCCGCTCTGCTCATGCTGGGCGGGGGGCTCCTCTGCTGCACGTGCCCCCCACCCCAGATCGACCGGCCCCGAGGACCCAGGCTGGGCTACTCCATCCCCTCCCGCTCAGGTGCGTCCGGGCTGGACAAGAGGGACTACGTATGAGGCGGAATGAGGCGGAGAGCGTCCCCGGAAGCCCGCTGCTCAGAGCCCTGACCTGGTGCCGGATGCCCTGTGGCAACCCTTGCCCTCCCCCCGCCCCCCCCCCCCCCCCCCCCCCGGTCCCGCCCCCCCCCCCCCGGGGCCCCCCCCCCCCCACCCCCCCCCCCCCCCCCCCCCCCCCGCGACGTCAACCCCTTCCCTTGGCGAAACCCGCTTTCCAGAAGCTCCAGTCAGGTCTGGCTCCAGAGGTGTGGCCAGCTGGCCCGGAAGAGTCCAGACCCTTCTGCGGGGGGCCGGGGGGTGGGGGGCCCACACATTCTTGTTTCCTCCACCCAGGCAGAGCGACGCTGGCCTGCCCCCACCTCCCACCACAATCTGCTTTCTTCTGGTCCAGGACTCCGGCTAGCGCTCCTCTTCCTGAGGCCACCCCTGCCCCTAGGAGCCTGCCCCTCACCTGAAGGGCAGCAGCTCCTTGGTTCCAAAATGAGGAGGGGATCCCTGCCCTGGAGCGGGTCCCCGCCAGCTGGCCACCACCTGTACCCAGAAGTTCAGGCCCGGAGGCCCAGCCCCTCACCCCACCCTCTACTCCCCCCTGCCAGTAGGGAATAAACAGCATTTGTACCTTGGATTCTTCTGATCTGTGGTCAGGCAGGGAAGACCAGGTGGCCTTTCCTGGGACTGTCAGTCCAAGGCCCGCCCCAGGACGTGTCCCGTGGGCACCTTCACTCACCACTCGAGGTGTGGGGGTGAGAAAGATGAGCCACTTGCACCCACCTTTTCCCCCTGCCGGGCTGGCTCTCAACAGCCCCCCAGCAACACCCAAGGCAAGCGACAAAATAAGACGAGCTTTATTTAACAAAAACTGGGGGGGGTGGGGGGGGGCGTGACAGAAGCGTGCAGGGGCTGAAGGTGAGCCAGAGGGGGGCGGGGGAGGTGGTCTAGGGCACAGCTGGGGCAGGACTCAGGGTCGAGGAGCCAGAGGTCAGAGGTGGACCACCCACTTGGAGGTGGGTGGTTCTTTGGTAACTTAAACCGCCCGCTCTTCTAAGGGCGGGCCACCTGAGGCTCAGGAGCCCCTGGGGGTTCAGAGGACCCACCACTAAGGAGGGACTCTTGGGGACAGGCTGCAAGCATCTGAACAGCAGGCAGCCTACACGCTGGCCCGCGGCTGCGGGTTGGCCTCCGAGATGGGGATGTCCGGGGTGGAGAAAGATCCAGAAACTGTGAAGCATCACCTCCTTGGCTCCATCATCCAAAGGTGAGACGCACCAGCAGCAGAGCCCAAGAGAGATGCTGAGTTTCTTGGGTTACCAACTGAATTTTAAAAATGCCACTCCCCCCGCTCCTCCCGCCCCTCCCCCCCAAAAAAGATAAAAAACCACCCAAAGCTGCCTGGATCACCATCTCCACGTCTCCGGCTCAGGAAGTTAGACTCCGCTGTCAAGGGAGTCCCCGCTCCCCTACCGGAATTAGACATAATTCTTAGCGGGGTATTCGGAGGGACCCTGAGAGGTGCCATGTGCGGCAGAGGCGGAGTATCGGGCCATGTAATGGTTTGAGCCCCGGGCCCCCCCCGAGGGGCATGTGCAGCACAGCAGCCCCCCCCCCCAGCAATAAAAGACCGGAGGCTGCCCAGCCCAGGTAGAGGGAGGCCCCCAGCTCCCGCTTTTGGGCCTCGGCCACCAAAGGGTTGTAGAAGTCCCGGATGATGGTGTGGGCGGTCCAGCAGACAGGGATAAGGGTCAGGACACCCGAGATGACAAAGATGATCCCAGAGACAAGCACCAGACGGGCCTTGGAGTCCTTGTCCTCCACGCAGGTGGTACACTTGGCTCCCGCGAGGTAGACCAGCAGCCCGAGCAGAGCCAACAGGAGGGCGACGACGCAGAGGGCGCGGGCGGCCTGTAGGTCCTGGGGCAGCGCCAGCAGGGAGTCATACACCTTGCACTGCATCTGGCCCGTGCTCTGCACCACGCAGGACATCCACAGCCCCTCCCACACCACCTGGGCCACCACGATGCTGTTGCCGATGAAGGCGGTCACCTTCCACAGGGGCAGGGCACAGGACACCAGGGCGTTCACCCAGCCGAGCAGCGTCAGGATGATCCCCAGGATTTGCAGGCCAGCGGAAGCCATGGCGAGGTTGAGGCTGAGAGGAGCTACGTTGGGGGACGCGAGGAGACTGCTGTTAAGACAGGCAGGTCCAGACCCTTTGTTCCCGTGCTAACTCTTCATGCCACATGCCGTGGCCTCCGGGAACACAAACGCTGGGAATCAGTACACCAGGGGCAAAGCACACTCTCTGAGCCTCATTTTCTCGTGGCCGAAACGAACACTTAATGCTTTAGCATCAGTTCCCCCCACCCCCGCCCCCCCACCTCCCGCCGGCTTTGGGATTGCCGTTGACTTACAAGAGCGAAAAAGTAAGCAACCCAGTCCTGGCTGTCTCGAGGGCAAATGAGACACAAAGCCCATACCAATGCTAGTCCATGGCCCCAGCCACTTTTCCTACATTTTATCAGATAGCAATTTTCAGGCGTTTCCTTAGGGCACACAGATGGTCAGTTGGTGCTAGCCATGAGTTGCAGGCTCAAAACCTGTCAGTTTCAACATCACGATTAGAGATCCAAGCTGCCTCCCAACCACCCAGTAGCAGTGTACAAACTCCTCACCCCAGCCCGGTTCCATCCCCCCAGGCAGGTGGTCATGTTTGTGTCTCAGGTGACCCACCTTCCCCGGCCTTGCCTGGCCCTGTTGGCCCAGTCCAGCCTCAGTCAAACCCCAGAGGGGCAGGAGCAGTGAAAACCACAAATACCACCCTCTCACCCAAAAGCGCTTCTTCCCCAGGGCTACCGGCTGCGCCCTGGGCCCGGCTCTTCCGCCCTCCCCTAGGGGTTCCGTGAGCATACTTCCAAGGTGGGGGACATTCTGTTGCGCGTTCTTGCCCCAAATGCCATCCTCTAAGGACTCAACTTCCCTAAAACGACCTGAAACCCTTGGAGTCTGCCCAGTGAACCAGCTCCTCCGCCGCAGCCCTGGCCCCCCCTCGCATCCCACTTGGTGTTGTGGCTGGCTGGGGGAGCAGTTCTGTTCAGGGTCCTGTTCTGGCTCTCCGTTACCCAAAGTTCCCGCGCACGGTTTGGAGCTGAACTGAGCACCGGCCCCAGCAGTGTGGCCAAAGGACAGACAGACCGTCCACTCCTCATTTGCATCGCCCACGCCCAGCCATACCTGGCCGCGCTCTTCCCAAACCGGCTGTCAGTCCTCCAGGCCTCTGGCCCGGTTAGCGCAGGGGCCACGCCGGCCCAGGCACCCGGCATCTCTCCCCTCCGAGACCCTACCTCTGCCCTCGAACCCCTTCTCTTTCCGCACACTGCGGGCTCGGCTTGGTCCGAGGGCGCCCACTCCCGCTCTCGACCCCTAGTTCCCTCCTGAGTCCTGCCCGAGGAAGGGTCGCCAGGTCCCAGCCCGGGAGGCGCTCTGCGGGGAGGGTTTAATGGCGGCGGGAGCAGCAGGGTCGGTTCCGGTAGGTGAGGGGGAGGGGAGCCCCGCCCCAGGGAGCAGAGCAGGTGGGGGAGGGGCGCCCGGGTTTCGGTGCCTTTGTCCCGGGGGAGGGGGAGGGGCGTTTAACCCTCCCGCGGCTGCAGAGGGACCTGATCTCTGCGGCTTCGGTGCAGATCCCCGGCCAGGAGCTGTGCCCCGGTGGCCGCAGCCAGATCAGCCCAGGTTCTCTACACGCACCCCCACCCACGCCGTCTGCACCCCACTCCTCGAGGAGTCTGCCTCTTCCCCTCCAACGCGCGCACGTTCCCCCAGGTTCACCTGCGAAGAAGCCCACTGGGATTCGTAGGAACCGCCGAGTGTGCGGATGGGGGCGGAGGCGGGGGTCTTAAAGAGGCAGTGACGTCACCGGACCACCGCCCCGGGGAGGGGCAGAGACCCCATTCCGGACCTCCGCGGGCGCGCGAATCCCAGCTTCGTCAGTTGGGGTCGCTCGAGCCGGGGGCCGCTGCGCCCGCATCTGGCCCGGGGTGCGGGGGCCTCAGCTGGCGAACGTCGGGCCCGCAGCGGGTCGGGGCACAGGGCGTGGGGCCAAACGGAGCGTGGCTCTTGGTTCCGCTACTTACTAGCGCTGTGACCTCGGCAACTCACCTAACCTTCCCACGCTCCAGGTTCCTACTCGGCCAAAAGGAGGCAAGAAGCCCACGTTTTATTGTGTAACTATGTCCTAAGGTAGAAACTAAAGACATATTATTATCATTATTTTGTTGTTGTTATTGTTCTGTTGTTATTATACCCTGGGGACCTTAGGAAAGCCGCAGGTGTCTCTGCGGTGGGCTGTTCCGTGTCCGATTCCGCCAGCACACGTCTCCCGGACTCCAGCTTCCAGAGGGCAGGGCCAGGGCTGCGTCCCTGCGGGGGTCCCAGCCGCTCGCGCCAGGAGGCGGTGTTTGTTGAGCGAATGACTGACCTCAGCGGGCCGGGCGGGGCGGGGCGTCCAGGAGCCGACCGCGCGGGGCGGGCCGAGCCGAGGGGACCGCCCCGGAAGGCGGGGGTGGAGGCGGAGTGGCTGCTGTCCGCCCCGGCCCGCGCGCGGCGAGCACTCACGGCCGCGGCCGCCGGACCCGCACCATGGTTTCCGGCCCGCTGCGTCCGCTGCCGCGGCTCCTCGCGCTGGGGCTCGGGCTGGCCCTGCTGGGCGCCGTGGCCGGGGAGCGAGTGCCAGGTACGCCGGGCGCGGGGCCCGGGCTGCGCGGGAGGCCGGGGGGGAGCCTCCCGCCGGGGATCGCGGAGCCGGCACTGGGGACCCAGAGAACGGGGCCGATCTGGGCGGTACTAGGCGGACGTGGGGATCCCGGTCAGGTGGTCTCCGGACACCGGGCTTCTGGCCAGGAGAGGTTCATCCCGCTCCGAACTTCATCCTCAGGCCAGGCCTCAGTTTCCCCCCCGTTCAACTGGGGGGGGGGGGGAGGCGGTGAGGTGGGGTGGGGTGCTTCTGTCCTAAAAAGTCCAGACTCAGAAGTGGAGGGAGAAAGAAAGTTTGAGGGCGGGTTGTCTGGTTCGGTGGGAAGGCACGCCCCCAGCCTGTTCAATACGTGTTCTGTCTAGCCCCAGTGACCGAAGAGTCGGGGTGGGGGGGGGGGTTGGTGGTGCCGAGGGCACGGGGGTCTGTACCCCCTATACCATGTGGGGTACCTCCTTCCATCCGGTGACTTCAGTGCCCAGCTATGTGGGGGGAGGGACCGGGGTTCGGCCCCGTGCCCAGGAGTGAGTCACCCGCCGGCTGCGGGGGGGTTGTGTGGGGGGACCTGACCCCCCCCCCCACCAAGCGTCCCGCGCTATGCCCCCCTTTCCCCCGCGCTGCCGAGTCCCGGTCGGGTCGTGCGGTCACCTGTGAGGAATGCGAGGGGAGGGCGCCGGTGACTCACGTTATTCGAGCCGACAGACCCTGACCTCAGCCCCCAGAATAGCCGTGCCCCGCCCCAGCCTGACCCGCGGCCCCCTCCCCAGGCACCACCCCCTGCTCTCGCGGCAGCTCCTGGAGCGCGGACCTCGACAAGTGCATGGACTGCGCGTCGTGCCCGGCGCGACCGCACAGCGACTTCTGCCTGGGCTGTGAGTGGGGGGCGGGGCCCGGAGGCGAGCGGACCCCAGACTGGGAGAGAGGATTGCCCGGGCGGAGAGGGGTGCAGTGCTTCAGATCTGAGGAATTAATCGGGAAAGGGGGGTGGGTGGGAGGTGGGTGGGAAAATGGTGGGTTCGGGGCAGGGGCCAAGGTGGGGTAAAGGCTTGGGGCTCGGACCTAGGGGGCGGGGCTAGTACCGAGAGGGGCGAGGTCTGACTTGGAGTTCCGCCCCCAGGCGCTGCTTCCCCTCCAGCCTCCTTCCCACTACTGTGGCCCATCTTGGGGGGCGCTCTGAGCCTAGCCCTCGTGCTGGGACTGCTTTCTGGCTTCTTGGTCTGGAGACGGTGCCGCAGGAGAGAGAAGTTTACTAGTAAGTGTGCCAGGCCCGCCCGCACACTCCCCATCACTCCTCGACGTCTCCCCTGCCCTTGACCACCCCTCTTCTTATTTTGCAGCCCCCATTGAGGAGACCGGCGGGGAGGGCTGTCCTGGCGTGGCACTGATCCAGTGACAGTGAGAGCCCCTGCCAAGCAGGAGGCCCCACCCACTCATCATCCATCCATCCATCCATCCATCCATGCATCCATTCATTCATTCATTCTGGAGCCGGCCCCTCACCCGACACACAGCCAGAGCCAGACTCTTCCAACCGCAGGGGTGTGGAGGGATGGGGCACTGGTGAATCACCTCCCCGAGGCCTGGGCCCAGGCTTCCGAGGAGGCTTCCAAGGTGTCTGACTGCCCTGGCTCTGGCTCCAGGACAGGAAAGGAGACCCATGCTGGGTCACACCAGACAGCTGACACTGAGGAACCGCAGCATTTGCACAAAGGGTCCCTCCCTCCACCCCCAGGGCCTGAGGGCCAGGCTGACCCGAGGGCCAGACACCACGAGGCCCCACCAACTTAGATGTACTGAAATTCCACCACAGGGTCTCTGCCTGGGGGGTCAGGGACCTGTTGCTAACACTAGGGGGCTGGCCCTCTAGGGGGGCTGGCCCTAAGACACTGTCCCCCCCACCCCCAAAGAGGGGGGGAGTATTTATTTTGGGGAGAGCGTTTGGAGGGGAGGGAGAATTTATTAATAAAAGAATCTATAACTTTAAATGGTTTGGAGAGTGGCACGATCCCCAGCGACTTCCCAGAGCTGGAGGGAGGAGTGAGTCAGCCGCGGGGGCGGGGGTGAGGCTCTGACTCACACATTCTCAATGCCTGAGCCCAGCCTGCCAGGACCTGGCCTGGCCCTGACCGTTTTCCAGGGAAGATTTTTGAGAAACCCTAAGCATCCAGCACCCCAGTCTTCCCACCTTCCTTCCCGAAGGCCCCAGGGTTCCAGACTGACGCCTTCAGTTGCTCAGCAATCTTTATTTGGTTCTCCGGAGGGGAATGCCTCCCTTCCCATGCTCCTGTTCCTCCTGCCCCTCCTGGCCCAGGGCTCCGTGGGGTTCAGTGTCCTCCTCTGCTGGGGGTAGGTCCTGTGGCCCAGAAGCCTGGTCCGGAGAATAAGCAGGACAGCTGGTGCCTTAGTGGGGATGCTGGTCTTCTCGGTTTTGGGAAGACGGAAGACAGGCAGGGATCTTCCCACCAGCACTCAGAGCTCCATTATCTCTCCAGCTTGGGTCACAGGGTAGTGGGAGGTGGGGGCGTCCCCTAGCCTCAGCAGCCGGAGTGCCTCGGGGATCAGGTTCCCAGGGTAGCGCCAGAGAAGCAGCTCAGAGCAAGGGCTCCTGGAAAAGGAAATAGCAGCATGGGGCTGAGGCTGGTCTGGAAGAGCCACCTCCCACCGGGTCCAGGTCCCCAGGAGCTCGTGGGCTGCCAGCACCTTCCAAGGAGCCAAGATGGGAAACAACAGAGGTTGGCTAGAAGCTAAAAATAGCAGGATGAGGCAGGGCCTAGAGACTGGCTCCAAAGATCGGGTGTGATCCTCCAGAAGGCCCAGACGGTGGATGGTGCCTACCTTAGTGGGGGCAGAGATGGGAAAGCCATGCGGGGGCTGCAGTAAGGGTGGTCATTGTGTAGGCTGAGTCGAGAGAAGTGGGTGGCCATGTTCTCTTCAGAAAGGAACTGTTTGCGCAGGGGCTCCCTGGGGGGAGACGGGGAGACAGGCAGGCTAGGATATTCACACGAGCAGCAGTCTGATGGGGACCTAAGGCGACAGAGGTCTTGTTGGGAGTCCCTCCCTGTCCCCAAACTCACTGCTCCTCCTCCAGGCGCCGCTTGGTGCTCATGGGCACAGCTCCTTGGAGAGGGGAGCTGGGAAGAAAAGAAAACCAGGTGCACCCCACCCTCTTCGCCCCATCCCCAGGATCTGCTCTCCTGTGCCTGCGGTGTAAGCCAGGAGCCCCCAGCCCACCTCTGTCTCAGCTGACACCTAAGTCACCCCCCTCTCCCAGGCCATCCAGCAGCCTGCTTCAGACCTCTCAGCCCAGTCTCAGCCTATGCCCAAGCCCTGACGACTCGCCCCACCGCTTGTCATCCTGCAGACCAGTCCAGAGCCTCCAGCCAAAGGTCCTGAGCCCCTGGGCCTGGCCCACCCAGTGCCCCTACACACACCTCAAGTCCTGGCCTCGGGGCGTCCCCGACGCGGCCCGTGGGTCGCGCTGGGCCCGACCTGGGGGGCCTCGCTCCAGGGGCTGCTGTAGGATCATTTGGGTTCGGGGTCCTGCGGGCAGAGGGTGGGATCCGGGCGACAGGGCGGAGCCTCAGAGGGCGTGGTCCAGCACGGGGGGCGTGGCTTTAGGCGCGCGCAGCGGCGAGGTTCTACGCAGGCGCGGAGGACGAGCGACGCGCGGCTGGAAGGCGGGTCTGCTCCGCGGGGTGGGGGAGGGGAGCTGGCGTAGCGGAGCTGCGGTGGTCGCCACTTAGTGTTGGCGATCTTCGCGGCGGTCTCTGGGCTCCTGGGGCTCGGGGTAACACGCGGCGGCCGCCTTCGCGCCGGTCCGACGAACCGTGTTGAGGCTGTGCGGCTCCGCGAGGGGGAACCGCTCGCGGGCACGTCCAGACTCGTGAAGCTGCGTCGCGCGGAGAACTCTGGGATTTGTAGTTCTCGCGATGGAGCGAGCTGTGCCTCACGCAGTACCTCTGGGTCAGGTGAGGCGGGCGTGATGCGCGGTGCCTTCTGGGGTTTGTAGTCCATGCCCGGCTCGGAAGGGGCAGGCAAGGAGTCGTGCTCTCAGCCCTGTTTTGCGCGGGACTCGGACTCAGACCCGCGGGCGGGAAGGTAACCGGGCAACACTTTAGGCGCCTAACATGAAAGTTCTGGTGGTGGGGGGGGGGGGGGCGCCTGGGTGGTGTAGTCGGTTAAACATCCCACTTCAGCTCAGGTCATGATCTCACGGTTGGTGAGTTCGAGCCCCTCTTGGCGCTCGGCGCTGATAGCTCAGAGCCTGAAGCCTGCTGCGGATTCTGTGTCTCCCTCTGTGCCCTTCCCCTGCTCTCATTCTGTCTGTCTCTCTCTTTCAAAAATAGACAAACATTAAAAAAAAAAAAAAAAAGCCAGAGAGTAGGGATCAGAAGTCTGTATGTTTTTCTGTCTTGGGACAATGGAGCCACTTTGTAAGCGCTTTTAATGAGGCAGCGCTATGCGAAGTTATAGATACGGTAGCTCAGACAGTTGTGACAAAGTGTCCTTGAGCTCCATTTGACAGTTGAGGAACCTTGGAAGCCAGGCTGGGTGCTTGCTCAAGGTACTGGTAGACGTCCCACCTCAACTGCCCACTTCGTCACCCTCTTGAAGCAACCCCCGGGACCCACTTGGTGGGTTGCCTCAAAGGAGGCCTCAGATCCCTGGGCAGTGGGGGGCCGGACAGGCGGCAGGGGCAGCAGGAAGGAGTTGGAGGCCCCGGCCCAGATGTCCCAGGCAGCCTTCATGCAGCCTCTCTCCACAGATCGAAGTGTTTCAGGCCCTGCAGCGGCTGCACATGACCATTTTCTCCCAGAGTGTCTCACCCTGCGGCAAGTTCCTGGCAGCTGGCAACAATTACGGGCAGATAGCCGTCTTCAGGTACTTACCCCTGCTTCCCCCGCCCAGTAGCTCTAGCGCTCGTTCCCCCCCGAGACTGGTGCCCCTGCTTCTGACTCTCAGGCCCCCCCTCCCCTCTCCCTTCAGTCTGTCTGCCGCTTTGAGCTCCGAGGCCAAAGAGGAAAGTAAGAAGCCCGTGGTGACATTCCAAGGTGGGTGCAGCCATTGAGTGTGGCTTAGGGAACCCCCCGGAATGGAGGAGGGAAACAGGACAGCGTCACTCAAGTTCTGCATTTCCATCTAGCCCATGACGGGCCCGTCTACTGCATGGTCTCCACGGATCGACATCTGCTCAGTGCCGGGGATGGGGAGGTGAAAGCCTGGCTCTGGGCAGAGATCCTCAAGAAGGTAAGGAGTGTGGAGCTGGGGAAAGGCTGGGTTGCCCAGGCCCGGAGAGCCTTTGACATACGGTGTTTCCCTCCATGAAGGGCTGTAAGGAGCTCTGGCGACGTCAGCCCCCGTACAGGTGAGCTAGGGCTACGTGGGCAGAAGGCACTTGGGGGTGAAGGTACTGGCTCACCAGAGCTGACCTCGCTTTCTCTCTCGCAGGACCAGCCTAGAAGTGCCTGAGATCAATGCTTTGCTTCTGGTCCCCAAGGTCTGAGCCCTTTGTGACTGGAGCTCTACCCCACGCTGTTCGTGGCCCAGACTTTAAGCCTTTTCCCTCTCCCTGTCCCGAGTCTACGTTGAACTTGCAATTCCACCCTGCCTTCTTCCGCAGGAGAATTCTCTCATTCTGGCAGGGGGAGACTGTCAGCTGCACACCATGGACCTTGAGACGGGGACCTTCACAGTGAGCGGGGCCCTGGAGCTGGGGTGGTCAGGGCTGGGTGCCAGCAGGGGCAGCCTTCCTGGATCTCCTGACGCTGGCCCTCTTCCTGCAGCGGGCCCTCCGGGGCCACACAGACTATATCCACTGCCTGGCGCTGCGGGAGCGGAGCCCCGAGGTCCTGTCGGGCGGTGAAGATGGAACCGTGCGACTTTGGGGTGAGTGTCAGGTTGGAGGGCAAGGTGGCGGTGAGGGAGGTGGGGGAGGGCAGGGTGCTTCTCAGAGTCCTCCGCCACCCCCCACCCCCCACAGACCTGCGCTCAGCCCAGGAAGTCCAGACCATCGAGGTTTATAAGCACGAGGTGAGACGCGCCCCATGCCCTGTCCTCCCCTCCGCTTCCTGGGCATCCCACGTGTCTTCATCTCCTTCTCCCTCCTCCTCCCTCCTAGGAGTGCTCCAGGCCCCACAATGGGCGTTGGATCGGCTGTTTGGCTACTGACTCAGACTGGATGGTGAGCAGGGCAAAGTCCAGAATGGGGTGACAGTTCCGGGCCCTGCCAGCAGAGGGCCTATGGCTCGCGGCGGCTGGGGACACCTCGCCTTTCTGCTCAGGTCTGCGGAGGAGGCCCAGCACTCACCCTCTGGCACCTCCGATCCTCCACACCCACCACCGTTTTCCCCATGCGGGCGCCACAGAAACACGTCACCTTCTACCAGGACCTGGTGAGGCCCTCTGTCTTGCTTCTGCCACCTGTGCCCGGTTCCCCTCTCCGGTCCTGACCCCCGACTCCCCTCTCCCCCCTCCACAGATTCTGTCCGCGGGCCAGGGCCGCTGTGTCAACCAGTGGCAGCTGAGTGGGGAACTCAAGGCCCAGGTGCCTGGCTCCTCCCCGGGGCTGCTCAGCCTCAGTCTCAACCAGCAGCCAGCAGCACCCGAGTGCAAGGTGGGTCCTGCAGGGGGCTATGCGGGCCCTTGCGGGGGCGGGGGGGGGGGGGGGGCGGAGAGGCGTGTGTGTGGACAGGCCAGTCACCCCCCACCTTGCTTCCAGGTCCTGACAGCCGCAGGTAACAGCTGCCGGGTGGATGTCTTCACCAATCTGGGCTACCGTGCCTTCTCTCTGTCTTTCTGATCTCTGGCAACGCCCCCTGTGTCCCAGGGATCTGGAGTGCTGTTTTTTCTTTTTTTTTACCAAATAAAATTTCAGGCTATTCTTGCATGCATTTTCATCCCAAGAATAGAGGCCAAGTCAGTGTAATGATTTTTATATATTACTCTGTTTGATCTTGATACATAAATACCCACCCCCATCTCTGCCCTGGAACATGCCAGGCCCAGAGTGTTTAGAAAATATAGACCTGTATAGATACAAGACTCAGCCCTGCCCCACCTGCGCCGCCACCCACCTGGGGCCCCTGGCCCCCAAAGCTGGCCCCTGCTCCCAGTGTGACTTTGCCCAGCCTTCCTGAGTGGGGAGGCTACCAGCCCCGTCTGGAAGACGATCGGGGCCCTGTTGCTACATTGGCCAGAAGAGGAAAGCGAGCCAGCGGGCACGCGCTGCCCCCTGGGCCCGGCCGTCAGGTCCTTCGGAAGAGGCTGCTCAGGAAGCCGCCGGCAGGCCCAGGGCCCAGGCGCAGGGAGAAGCGCGGCGCGGCGCGGCGCGGGCCACATTCGGCGGCGCTCAGCTCTTTCTGGCGTTGCGAGCGCAGCTGCTGGCCGATCACCACCTGCATGTCGTCCTGCGGGTAGGGAGGCCGGGTGGGAGGAGCCCGTCAGCCAGCCGGCCCCGCCCCCGGGCCCCGCCCCTCCCATGCCCCGCCCCTCACCTGCCAGGCCTCCAGCTCTTGCGTCAGCGCCACCTTCTGGCGGATAGTGCGAAACAGCTCCCGGGAGAGCGAGTCCCGCTCCAGAGAGACGCGGCTGAGCTCTAGGGACAGTTCCAGGGCCCTGCAGGCAAGAGAGGCAGTGAGCGGACCCGAGGGTACTGGGGCCTCAGCGAGCAGGGGTGGTGGGGCGCTGCTGGACCCGGACTGGGGTGGGGCCGCGAACACCGAAAACAAAGTCGGAGGGCCCCCGGTGGGTGTAGGAATAATTCTATCACGCGTGGGGGTATCGAAGGCCCAGGGTGCCCTGTAGCCCCACTGGGGCTGTGGTGGATGGTGGCAGAGGCTCACTTGTTCACGGCTTCATCTCGATCCGAGAGGGCGCCCCTAAGGGCCTCCTCGGGGTCCTCGTGTGCCCGCAACTCCTTCTGCCTTTGCAGCTCCTCCCGAAGGGATTGCAACTCGGCCCGCTGCAGCGCCATCTGGGGGCAGGGAAAGGTGAAGAGAGACAGGTAGGCCCCTGACCTCCCAGGTCCCTCTCTTCAGCAGCCAGGGGTTCAGGTCTCTGCGCCCTCCCCTGCCTGCTCCCCAAACACTCCGGACAGCGGTGGGCCGTGCTGGAGATGAATCTTCTGAGCCCCCAAGCTGGTGCGGGATGGGGCGGAGCGGGGCCGGTTGGGTGGTGTAAGCCCGCAGGAAGGATGCTGAGAGAAGCACTGGGAGGTGGGACTAATTGGGGGATGCGGTCCAAGAAGTCTTCCTGGAGGGGGTGGCTTACAGGCTGGCTCTTGAAGCCTGAGTGCAAGTTTGTTGGGATGCAGATCAATCCAGGTAGAGGGGGATTCGTGGGTAAAGGCCCAGAGGTGTAGATGGGCAACGGAAAGTGGCCTTGGGAGGGACTCTATATCTAGCACCATGCTCCCTCCGACCCCCAACACACCTCATCCTGCAACCGGGCCATTTCGGCCTCCTTCTCCTCTAGTATCTCCCCTGGGCTCAGGGATGCTCGCTTCTTGGGAGGCTCCAAGCTCTCCTCCTGGGGCGAAGACTGGTGGCTGAGCGCCTCTTGGATCTCAGGGCACAGGGTGTCCTGTTTGCCAAAGGAATCGGTCGGTGAGGTGTCAGACCTCCTGGAAAAAGGAGGAGGGGCAGAGTCTGCATGGAGCGTGGGGGCTAGCCGACCGCGCGCTCACCCGGGCGTCTCGGTGTCCGTCTGCCTTCCGGTCCTGGTCGCTGTCGAGGCTATGGGCAAGTTCCGACTGCAGCGAGGCTCCCGACACGTCGGCGTCCTGCAGACGCGACTCCTCCTCCAGCTCGGACACGCGCCTCTGCAGCCTCCGCAGCGCGCTCAGTGCCTCCCCGGCCTCGGAGCGCGCGCGTTCCAGCTGAGCAGGGACAGAAAGAAGGCGGTCACCGAGGCGCGCCCGGAGCCCTCTTCCCGCAGCCGGCCCACAGGGGGCGCCGGTGCGCCACCGAAAGCCAGGCAGCCCCGCGCGTCGGCGCGCTCCAGCTGCTGGATCCGGATCCCACGCCCGGATCGCTGGGCGGCCTTGGGCCGCTCAGTTCCCCTCGGCAGGTACCAATTTCCTCGTCTATAAAGCAGGGCGGGGACAGGCGCCCCGGCTTTAAAGTTTCTCATCACCCTCCCTCCAGCCCCACCTCATCAGGTCACCTCGTAGAGCCCCGCCCCCTCCCCCGACCGGTCTATCTTCTAACTCGTCAGCGCCGTCAACCAACAAAGTTTATTGATCTTTCTCAGCCGCTGCGGTGCTGAGCGCCTCACCCTCAGGGCGGCTCTCAACCATAACCATCCCATCTTACAGACAAGCAAACTGAGGCTGGGCGTCCCACAGTAGGAAAAAGGGACCTGGGGCTAAGAGCCTACATTTTTGGACCACAAGGTGTAAACTCCTGAGATCCCAAATAGCAGGCCACGCTGCCTGTTTTCATTTCCTTTCATCCCTCTCCACTGCCCCAGACCCAGGCGGAGTGAGTCCCCATCATCTCTGGCCTCAGTCCCTGCCCTGGCCTCCCAGCTGCCAGGCTCTCCTGCCTTCTAAAAGCGTACCACCCCTGCTCAATACTCTTCCAAGGCTCCCACTTGCCTAGTCTAACGCCCACGCAGTCACGGCCCAGCTTCTGGAGCTCCCGCGGATCCAGCTCTGGGCTCATCTCCCGGGAAGCTCCGGGCGGTGGCCAGTGCCCCAGCAGGATGGACCCACCCACCCCAGCCCCACTGGTCACCTCCAGGCTATGCTCCCGCCTCTCACGCCGCAGTATCAGCAGCTCCTCGTGGGTTGCCTGTAGCCTGCCCTGGCCCTTGTCCACCTCCTCACGCAGGCCTCGGATCTGGGCCTCCAGGTCCTGCCGGCGGCTCTGCAGCATCTGGTTCTGGGGGAAGACCTCAGCGCTGGAGGGGAGGTGCCCGGCCAGCCCCAGGGAGCCCCCAGCCCCAGCTGGCACTCACCTCCCCCTGCAGACTCTCTAGCCGCGTCCTCAGCTCTGCTCCCGCCAGGACCTGAGACTGGCACTGCCCCCGAAGGCCATCCAGTTCTCTCTGAAGCTCCTGCTCAGCCTGGGAGGCCTGGGGGCAGAAGGAGGGGGGGGCTCAGCTGGCCCAGGCCTTAGCCCCAAGCCCAGCGCCCCTCCCCCACCCTCCCCCACCTGGGTCCGTGGGCCGGGGGTCCTCCCACCTGGGCCAGCTGCTGGCTCAGCCGGAGGTTCTGCTCCCCGAGTTCGCGGAGGGCCCGCGCGCGCTCGCGCCCGCTGTCCTGCTGCTCTGAGCGCTGCTCCCCCAGCTGGGCCCGCAGGGCCTCCACGTCCCCCTCCAGCTCCACCGCCCTGGCTTCCCATTCGGCTCCCTGGGCTGCCAGGCCCCGGCGGAGCTCGTGATTCTCCTGCTGCAGCCGCTGTGGGGGCCGGACAGAGAGTCGGGTGAGGCCCGAGTGGACACAGAGCCAGGGGCGCATCGGAGCGGGGCTGAGCTGAGACAGGTATGGAGGCAAGAGGGAGAGGCAGGCAGGGTGACAACCAGAGCCTGGGCGGGGAGGGGAGGTGGAGAGGTTCCCAGGCCAGGCTGGAGGAGCCGAGCCGGGCCGGGCCTGGAGTGCAGCGGGGGTCCCCGGTGCCCACTCACCTCTGGCTGCTGCCCGGGCTTCTGGACCCGAGGCCGCAGGCGCCGTTTCTGGCGCCTGAGTCTGGCAGAATTTAAGCCCCGGCCCATGGCCTCGCGAACCAGTGTCCCAGGGGCCGTGGAGGTTCGGCCTCTGCTCGGACTCCGCTCAGCCCCTCTCCTCCAGCTCCCTCTAATTAACCCTGGCCGGCCCCGCCTGGGCCCCGTGCCTCTGCGTGCCCTTCCCCAAACCTGTCCAACCAGCAGGGGGACGCTCTTGGCACACCTGGGTGCCCAGCTTGGGGAGGCAGGCAAACTGGGCGGCCGGCCTCTGGTCCCTACTCTCTATAAACTCTCAAAGCAGGAAGGTGATGCTAACCGTACAGCTGCTACAACTATTAGCAGGTGTCCTGCCTGCCAGGTCCTGTGCGAGCACGTTCCTGGCGCTTCTCATTTAACCAACTAGAGGCACAATTGTTAATGTGCTGATTTTGTCTTTGAGGAACCTGGGGCTCAGAGAGGTGAAACGCCTTGCCCAAGGACACCCAGCAAATTAGTGAGGCAGGGATTCCAACCCAGGCAGCCAAGCTCTTAGCCAAATGCCACGGGGGCAACATGGCTCTAGGATCGAGTCCCCAGCTTCGGGGTCCGGTTGTCCTGGCTGGTGCCCGGCTCTGCTGCTGCTTTATGGTCAGACAGGTTCCTTCACCTCCCCAAGTTCCGGTCAAGCAGCCATCCGTCCAATATTTGCTGAGCTCCTCCTGTCGTGGGGTCTGGCTGTCTGCGGGGAGTGAGACCACCCAGTTCCCCACCTCCAGCAGCTGGGGAACCCTGGAGAGGAAGAGTGGGGTAGCCTGGGGGTACAAGTGATGTTTGAACTGAGGCCTAAGGGCCAAGGGGGAAGAGGGCGGCTCCAGGAGCAGCAGGTGCAAAGGCCCCGAGGGAACACGCGCGGGTTACTCAAGAAACCGGAAAGGGGCCCTACGGCAGGAGGGCGGTGCGCCCAGCCAGCTGAGGTCCGGCAGGCCTGCACGTGGGGACTCTCGGGCCCGGGTGAGGACTTTCCGCGTCATCCCAAGTGCGACGGGGAGCTGTCGGGAGATTTGGGGTAAGGACCGAAACGACCCGGTTTGCAACTTGAAGACCCCTCTGGCTGCCCCGGAGTGGAGCATGGAGAATGGGCTCCAGGGGGCAAGAGCGGAAGCTGGGGACGCGTGAGGGGGCGGCCGCGGGTCTGGGGCAGAGCGGATGTTGGCCGCGACCAGCTTGGAGGCTGCAGAGACGTCGGGAGGTGGGCGGATTCAGAATCTAGTTGAGAGGAAAGGCCACCAGGGCGTGCACACGCAGGAGGAGAGGGGTCGTGCGCGGCTCACGCTCTGGTCCTGACACGGGACGCTGGGGTGAAGAGCGCAGGGGTCAAGAGTGCCACTTATGTCGAGATGCCCGTGAGGTGGCCCGGGGAAGAGGGGAGGGGCAGAAGCGCCCCCAGGCCTGTCTCGGGGCACTGGTTGGGGGTTTGTGGATGCCGGGGTCAGTGGTGTCCAGGGCACTCAGTGGGCCCGGTGTGACCCCCCCCCCCCCAAAATGAGAGAGTGGCTGAGGACAGCCTGGGCAGAGGGAGGAACTGCCCTGCCTCACAGGGTTAGGTGAGAATTGACCAAGACGACGTATGGAAGATGCTTAGCCCAGAGCCAGGCCTGGAGGGGCTGCCCCTGAGCTGCTGGAGGGGTCGTGCCGTCCCGCTGAGAAGCCGGACCCCAGATTCAGAGACGGCCAGTGGCTCGCCCGGGATCACACAGCCAAGCAGAGATCTGAACCCAGATCTTGACGTGTTCAGAGCCCACGTCCCTCACCACTGGAGAGCCGGGCCAGGAGCACGGGGCTCAGCACTGAACCGCTGTCCCGGAGACAGACCCTTGCCGGGCTTTCCTCCCCCTGCCCGCCTGTCTGCCACCTGCCCACCTGCCTGGAAGCTCCTGCCGTCCACCCCTGCCCCCTGCCGCCGGCTCACTTCCTCACGCTCCGAGTGCTGGGCGCTCAGTGTCTCCAGCTGCCGCTGTAGCTCCTCGTTGCGTTCCAGAAGCATCTTGCCGAGCTCCGCGGCCAGCAGCAAGTCCTTCTCCTTCTGCTGCAGCTGCAAAGCCAGGTCCTCGGGCTCCTCGGGCCCCGGGCCTCCTCCCAGGAATGAGTCCCGCCGCTCCAGCACAAAGGGGAAGAAGCCTTCGTCGCCACTGGGGGAGGCGCCCCCCGAGAGCAGCCCCGACGGGAAGCTTGGCCCTTCCGGGGAGCTCATGGTGCCTTCGGCATCTGTGGGCACAGGTCAGTGGGCACAGGTGGCTCAGTGGGCACAGGTGGCTGCAGGATGCTCTACTCTGCAGCCCGATGGCGCCTGCCCCCTGCTGGTCAAGATCTGGCCTCTCAATCCTGCGGCCTCCCGGGGCCTCCCTGGGCCATGAAGGGTTAATGATCTGTGTCTTGGCCACCCAGCTCCGTTACTGTCCCCAGGGTAAACTGAGGCAGGGAGCACAAGGAAGTGAACTGCAGACATCCTCTGCCCCCAGGTGGCCGTGCCCCCGTGCTCCGGGACCGCAGGTCACCGGGAGTTACTGCCCCCCTCTTCCCAGACCTTAGCTGTTCTGTCTCCCGGCCCCTCACCCGCAGGGAACCTCCTCCCAGAAACCAAGTTCTCAGAGACTCAGGACTCAAGGCTGAGTTCAGCCCCTTCCCCTCCCAAGAATACAGGGCCCTTGGGAATTTACGTCTCCTGACCACTTTGCCCCAAGAAATCCAGCCTCCTCCTCTTCTAGAAGCCCCAGGTCCTCAGCAGCTTGGGGCTCAGATGCCCTCCCCAGCCCCCAGCCCTCCCACGAGGTAGCCCAGGCCTCGCTTTCCTATCTTCTCGAGATCCACGGTGTCTCGAGTCCCCATGCCCAGACCCGGTGCCCATTCTAGAGTGTTGGCGCGGCTTCCCAGGGCGCGGGGGGTCAGGCCGGGGGCAGGGCAAGGTAACAGGTTGTGCCGGCGGACGGAGGCCCTGCCGCTCCAGGTTTCTGTTTACTTCCCGGCCCGCCCCTGGGGATGGGAGCCTGGTGGCGCTCTCCTAGGGCGGCCCAGGGCCGGCGGTTCAGGGCCTCCACGCGAAGGCACACCAGGCTTGCCTGGCACCCTCCCCACCTCCAGCCCTCTGGGGGCCCCACTCCCTACACACACACACACACACACACACACGCACGCACCCCGCCCCTTCCTCTTCTCTCCTCTCCAGGTGTCCAAGCCCAGCCCTACCGCGGGACCCAGTAGTCGCCGTCGTCCCAGCGCAGCGACGACCGGGGACCGGGAGTCTCCGTGACGAGGCCCCTGTGGGCGCGACCCCGCTCTGGAGACCCGGGAGCGTCCCTCTTCCTCCCGCCTCCGCGCATCGAGCTGCTGTCTAGCACGTCGGCCCGGGCGTGTGGGCCCCCCTCCCCGCCCCCGGCTCCTCGACCCCCCGGCCCGAGGCGGCCACCTTCCCCCGCTTGCCGGCGCCCCCACCCCTTGCCGACCCCAGGACTCGGCACCCGCCACCCCCGGCGCCCGCTCGTCCTGGCCCTGTCCTGCCCGAAACTCGAAGGGCGCCCGCGTCCGGCGCCCCTACGCTCCTACCCGCCGACTCCGGGCTCCCTCCGAGGTCCCCGCGGTCCCCGATCCCCTCTTCCGGAGGCGGCGCCAGGTGCCAGGCCCGCACAGGTGAGGGGGCGGTGCCGCGGGCGGGCCTGGGGCGCCCCCTGGTGGCGGGAATGGCCGGGCGGCGCTGAAGGGGAGTCCGCTCCTTTCCCCTGACAACCGCCCTGTGGGATAGGGAATCGCTAAGAATGACAACAGCAAGGACACATCTGACCTACCGAGCACTCTGCTAAGTAAGCTCTTTTATAGGCACAGCTTGCTTACTTTTATGACACCCTAACGAGGCACGAACTCCCATTAGCCCTCTTTTACAGACGAGGAAACTGAGGCTGAGGGAGGCTGTAGCTCGCTTGGGTTCACACCGGCAGAACTTGAATGTGAACCACAGAAGTGTGACTTCAGGGCGCGTGCTCCTGCCCTGGTTCCCGTGGGGCCGGGAACCTGGGGTCTCCCTTTGGAGGTTGCACGAGACTCGACCCCACGCTCCAGGCCAGGGCCAGAGGCCTCGGTATGGACACCAGGAGGAGTGCGGCCCGGACATGTGGGGGACGCCCCGGCCATGGCCTCGTGTCCGGTCACGAGCCTCCTCAGGTGTCCGGGGCTCCCTGCGCCGCTGTGGCGGAGGCTCCTGGCCTGGGGAGCGGGGACACGCCGGGCGCTGGAAGAGCAGTGGGCTGGGAACTGCTCAACAGCGGGCTTTCTGGGGAAACAGAAAGCCCCAGATGGTTGCACGTGGCACTTTCTGGGGTAGAAGCGCTCCCTCCGTGGCTGATGTCCAGCTACCGACGTGACATTGTTGAATGTGAAGTTGGGCCGAGATGTGGATTATTGGCGTTTATCGGCTGGTCCCAGCTGCGTCGCACGCTCCTCTGGCTGGCGGCCAGGACTCCTGGGTCCTGGGGACGGGATCCTAAAGAAATCAGAGGAAGGTGGCTTCTGGGAAAACGGGGGCAAGGACTCGTGGGAGGCGTGGTCTAGAGGCTGGGACTCCCGAGTCCCAGATTTGGCTTCAGGCCAAATCCCAGATTGGCCACATTTTAGCTGTGCGCACCTGTGTCGTTTAGCTGATGGACCTCTGCTGCCCTCGCCTTTCCCATCTGTAAAACGGGGGAGATAAGAGTTCCTAGCTTATAGGGAGGCTTAAATAAGGGTCAAGCGCCAGCACTTCATCCTGCTAGGGGCCCTCTGAGTGGCCGTAGCCGGGCCATAGAAGTGACTCACCACACACGTTCCAGTGTTTTCCTCCTCACGGCCACCCTGACGTCATATCCTTCGCAGACCAGAAGCCAGCTCAGGGAGGCCCAGTGATCTGCCCGTGCAACTTGACATCATCAGACTTTTAAATTTCTGCCAGTCGGGGGGCACCTGGTCACTCTTTGGACGTTTGCAGGAGCCCCCTGCTTCCTCTGGACCCAGGAACTCTGGCCTCCAGCTGTCCTGATGGACCGGAGGGCTGACTTCACAGGCCCCCCGCTGCCCTCCCCCAGCCTCCCTGCTGATTACAGCAGGAAAATGGATAGCAGGGACAGAGGGGCCCCAGGGACGCCCTAGCCGGGCTGGGATATAACCAGTTAAGGGAGGGAAAGACAACCCAGCCCTCAAACAAGCCAGTTTCCTGGAGCCTCCGGGCTCACTCTCCCCCTAGAACTTTCTCCCCACCTTCCCAACAGCAGGTGGGCCCCTACAGTGCCCAATCTTGGCTCCAGGGCCCCCTCGCAGAGCTGTGGGCGGTCCACGCTGGCGTCCAGAGGCCCGAAGAATGCCCCCTGCCATAGAGGTAACCCCGTGGGAACGGCGCGGGTCCAGACCAAGGTGCCTCCGGGCTTTTACGACATATACAAAGTCTGTGAACAGTAAGCGGTATTGTTTGGAGCATTTTAAACCTCTGTATAAAATACTGCACACTCAATACGTTCTTCCGCAGCTTGCTTTCTCCGTTTAACCCAATGTTCCCAAGTTTCTTCCCCTCTTAAAAAACAAAAACAAAAAACTCAGCTTCCTCGAAGTAGGTATTTGTTTCCAAAAGCTGCTGTAACAAATTACTGCCAACTGCGTGGTTTAAACAACAAAATTTAGCGTCTCCTAGTTCTGGGGGCCAGAAGTCCCAAATCAAAGTGCGGAAAGGGTTGGTTCCCTGCAGGGGCTCTGAGGCCTAAATCTATTCCGGGCCTGTCTATTTGGAAACTCTGTTTCCAAATAGTGGCACATTCCCCGGGGTCTGGAAATTAGGACCTGGACACCTGTTGTCTGGCGACACAAGCCTCTGCAAGGAATAATGAAATTCCCCCAGGTTAAGTGTTTCATTCGATGAGCCTAAGACATTTTTTTTCTGAATGTTTGTTTTGAGAGAGAGAGTGACGGAGCGTGAGTGGGGAAGGGGCAGAGAGCGAGAGGGAGACAGGGTCCCTAGGGGGCTCCAGGCTGACAGCAGAGAGCCCAACGCGGGCTGAATGAAACTCACAAACCGGGAGATCACGACCTGACCTGCAATCAGATGCTTAACCGACCGAACCACCCAGGCGTCCCTCATTTGATGAGTTTTTAACAAGCATATGTGGTGCTGTAACTTCTGCCACAGTCCTGGGACAGAGCACTGGCTGAATCCCCAAGGCGCCCCAAGCCCTCGTGCAGTCCCTCTCCCACACCCGGCCCCCGGCGGCCACGGACGCCCTTTGTGTCACTATCATCTTGTCTTTTCCAGAATGCTCTCCACGTGGAATCACGTACAGCGCGTGGTCTTTCGCGCCTGGCTTCTCTGACCTCGCATCATGCTTCTGAGACTCATCCGGGCTGTATGCATCCGTAGAATCGACTGACAATTTTCAAACTGAAGCCAAGTTGCAGGGAGAACGCAACGAACGCGCTCCTTGTAGGCTCACAATTGTGAACATTTGCCACGTACGCTTCCTCTCTCTCTTACACAAGGCTTGCCCGGCACACATTTTGCTGAACCACTGGCGACCTCAGTTTGGTCTGCATCTCCTGAGGACGCAGACATTCGCCTCCGTAACACGGACCATTATCACCAGTGACGAATTGAACAGTGATAAAACAGATGAAGGAATCTTGCCCAATATACAGCTCATGTTCGAATAATTCCCAGTAATGCCCCGGTTAGATGATGTTTTCTTTGATCCAGGATGAAATCAAGGATCACATAGGGCATTTAGCTGTCTTTTCTCAGGTGTCCTTTAATCTAAAGTAGTCTGCTTGTTGGGGGCGCCTGGCTAGCCCAGTGAGTAGAGCCTGTGACTTTTTTTTTTCCTCCAAAAAATTTAAATTCTAGTTAGTTAACGTATAGTGTATGACAAGTGCCCTCCTTAATCCCCCTCCCCCAGTTAGCCCATCCCCCTGAGCACGCGATTCTTGATCTTGGAATTGTGAGTTTGAGCCCCACGATGACAGTAGAGATTAGTTACAAATAAAAAAAAAAAAAATCTAAAAAAAAAAAAAAAAACCCACAGAACTCCAGGCAGCTGTTTTCCAGAATGTTTATGAGATTTATCCCTGATGTTGCGTTTGGATTTAGTTTGTTAACAGCCGTATGGTATTTCATCCAATGTTTATGTCCCGATTTATTTCTCTCCCATCAGTGAAGGACTTCGTCTCTTGGCGCTTTTTCCGTGTTATAAACAACCTGCTAATGCACATCCTTGTACACAGACCTCCGTGGACACGTGGGTGGGGGTCTCCTGAGTACATAGTGGCCGGGGCTGGGGTCATCAGAAGGCTTCTTCGTTCCCACATCTGGCGCCCGGGCCGGATGGCTGGACCCCCGGATCCACCGGGGCTGGACAGCGTTTCTGTCACCCTCTGCCTGTGTTTCAGCCGCCCTGTGCCTGCGGCCTGCGTGGATGTCCTCACAGTATGGCTCTCTCAGACTTCGGCACGGCAGCTGGCTTCCCCGACACCAGGTTCCCAGAGGCCTGGGCGGAAGCTGCAAGCCTTCTTAAGACTCAGCCTTGAAGGTTGGTGGAGGACCATTGCGTCTACCGTAGAGTTTTTTTATGTGAAGATTGGATCCCGTGATGAATTTCACCTGGCTCACACCTGGCTGCAACTTGACATCATCAGACTTTTAAATTTCTGCCAGTCGGGGGGGCCCCTGGGGGGCTCAGTCAGTTGGGCGTCCCCCTTCGGCTGGGGTTGTGATCTCGCGGGTTCGTGAGTTCGAGCCCCGCGTCGGGGGGGCCTGGAGCCTGCTTCGGATTCTGTGTCTCCTCTATCTGCTCCTCCCCCACTCGCACTCTGTCTCTCAAAAATGAATAAACGTTACAAAAAATTAAATTTCTACCAGTCTGATGGCAAAGACGGTGTGAACTATATATACCCCCAGTTGCTGGCACAAAACTCCTAAAACCCTTGTTTTATTTTATTTATTTAAAAATTTTAATGCTTATTTACTTTTGAGAGAGACAGAGAGAGAGATAGAGACAGAGCGTGAGCAGGGGAGGGGCAGAGAGAGAGAGAGAGACACAGACTCCGAAGCAGGCTCCTGGCTCTGAGCTTTCAGCACAGAGGCCCACACGGGGCTTGAACTCACGGACCGCGAGATCACGACCGGAGCAGAAGTCGGACGCCTAACTGACTGAGCCCCCCAGGCGCCCCCTAAAACTGTTGTAAATAAAGGCGTTAGGGCTTGCGGTTTTCATGACAGCTGGTGTGGGTGAAGTGGGATTTGCCAGAACAGCCCTGAGTCAGAAACGTGGTTTGGGAAGAGCCAGGGAGAACGGGTGGGGGCGAGAAGCCTCTGATTCGGGGGGGGGGGGGGGGGGGCGCGCAGGAGCTCCCTCGAGGTGTGGAGCTGGGCGCCCTCAGTTCCTCGAGGTAACAGTTACCGATGGGAGTTAGAGACTCCGAGAGCGGCTTCACTGGCTGCAGAAGGAAATGCGACCTAGTGCGAAAAAGGCAAAATATTCAATCCCTTGATTATCTGTAACAGTTAAAACGCAGGGGGCGCCGGGGTGGCTCAGTCGGTTGAGTGACTTGAAAAGAGAATGCTGGGTCACACCTTGCTGCTAGACCAGGCTTGGATTTGGATGAGTCCAAGCTTTGGCCACCAGCCTAAAAGCCCCCTCCCCAAGGGAGAAGTTATAAGGCGACCACAGACGGTACCTCTCAGACCTCTGCTCACCGAGGAGGCCGGTCATCAACGTTGGGGACAGACAAAACCAAGAAGCCACTGAAATCCGGGACCACAGCGTGAAGGCGTTGTTTCAGTTTTTAGATCACTATCGTCAGCTTCCTGGGGAGCCTCGCCGACACGGATTGTGCGAGTGACTAATGTGGGGGCTGGGGCTGGGGCCAGGGCGCGGAGGAACACGTTTGGGTGGAGTCGGGACCCACGGCTCACAGGTGGCCGCACACGATCCCTCAGGAGTAACCCACGGGAGGTTACCCCTGCGGGAAGAGCCGGCCTGGCACACGGGATGGGAGCCCCTGTGAGCAAGGAAAAAGCCCCTGTAGGGTCCAGGTGCCCCAAGAAGGAGGGCCGTCGGTTGCCCCTATAAATGCCAAGCACAGCATCCCAGGTGAAGCAGCCTGTGTGTGTGTGTGTGTGTGTGACCCATGGCACCCGCGCCAAGACGCCTGGACGTTCACCGGCTGATACGCTCGTGCCCCAGGTCACAGTAAATGCTGTGGGTAAAGGACGCCCTTTTGCGTGGGGACCCCCATGTAGCCTCCTGCTGCGAAACCGAGGGCAGTTTGGGAAGTCTTACTGCGTTCGCTGTCCCGGCTTCCTCTCGGTGTTGACCATTCTTCAGTGGCATTAACGACCAGCCCCAACACCATCCTCCCCAGAACCTTCTCATCTCAAACCGAGCCTCTGTGCCCGTTACACATTGACTCCGCACTTCCTGTGCCTCGGCCCCTGGCATCCACCACCTGCTTTCTGTCTCTGTGGTTTCGACGACACCGAGCGCCTCCCAGAAGTAGAATCTGAGAGCGTTTCTCTGCCATTCGGTCCTTTTCGGGCACACTTTCTGTTGATTTATATCTTTTTTCCTTTGAGTGGGCCATACCTCCCTTTGCCTTGTATGCCTTGTGACTCATTTATTTATTTTTTAGGCAATCTCTATGCCCGGTGCCCAGCATGGGGCTTGGCCTCACGACCCTGAGATCAAGCGTGTCGCGTTCTACCGACTGAGCCAGCCGGCCGGCCTTGGGATCTTTCATGGGACACTAGACATTTGAGTCTAATAATGGCCTAGCTCTGGAAACCAGATTCTCCCTTCCGATTTATTATTGTGTTTGTTGATTGTACTTTTGTTTTTGTGAATGCTGTGGCCGGTCTCTGTGGGTCTCTGTGCGGGAGCAGCTTTTGGGGGGGGGTAAACTTCCTGTCTCCCCAGGTCTTGTCTGACCCCTTTCTTGGACATGGGCACTGACTTTCTCACTTGCCCTGTGTATATAATTGTTTTGTTGTATTGCGATTTTTGGGGTGTGGGGGTTCTGTTTGTTTGTTTAAACTTTTTTAGAGAGACAGAGCCCACAAGTGGGTAGAGGGGCGGAGGGAGAGGGAGAGAGAGAGACAATCTTAATCAGGCTCCACGCTCAGCATGGAGTCCAATGCAGGGCTCGATCCCACAACCCTGTGATCACGACCTGAGCCAAAGGGTCGGACGCTCAACCAACTGAGCCACCAGGCGCCTCTAGTTTTTGGGTTTTTTTTTAATGTTTCTTTATTTTTGAGACTAATTTTTTAAATTAATTAGTTAATTTTTAAAGTTTTACATCCAAGTTACTTAGCATATAGTGCAACGGTGATTTCAGATTCCTTAGTGCCCCTTCCCCATGTAGCCCATCCCCCCCTCCCACACCCCCTCCAGCAACCCTCTGTTTGTTCTCCATATTTAAGAGTCTCTTCTGTTTTGTCTCCCTCCCTGTTTTGATATTCTTTTTGTTTCCCTTCCCCTATGTTCATCTGTTTTGTCTCTTAAAGTCCTCATAGGAGTGAAGTCCTATGATATTTGTCTTTCTCTGACTAATTTCACTTCGCATAATACCCTCCAGTTCCGTCCACGTAGTTGCAAATGGCAAGATTTCATTCTTTTTGATCGCCGAGTAATGCTCCATTGTATATATAGACCCCATCTTCTTTATCCATTCATCCATCGATGGACATTTGGGCTCTTTCCAGACTTTGGCCGTTGTTGATAGTGCTGCTATAAATATTGGGGTGCGTGTGCCCCTTCGAAACAGCACACCTGTATCCCTTGGATGAATTACCTAGTAGTGCAATTGCTGGGTCGAAGGGTAGTTCTATTTTTTTCGAGGAACCTCCATCCTGTTTTCCAGAGCGGCTGCACCAGCTTGCGTTCCCTCCAACAATGCAAAAGAGATCCTCTCTCTCTGCATCCTCGCCAACGTCTCTTGTTGCCTGAGTCGTTCACGTGAGCCATTCTGACAGGTGTGAGGCGCTATCTCATGGTGGTTTTGATTTGTCTTTCCCTGATGATGAGTGATGTCGAGCATTTTTTCATGTGTCGGTTGGCCAGCTGGATGTCTTCTTTGGAGAAGTGTCTGTTCATGCTTTTTTCCCCCCATCTCTTCACTGGATTATCTGGTTTTTGGGTCTCTCTCTGGTTTGATAGAGACTAATTTTTTTTTTTTAATTTTGAAGTTTATAATACAGGATTGTTGACTATATTCCTGCCCTGGGCTTTAGAACTTCGGGACTTATGTATGTACTACTTACAAATTTGTGGCCTTAAAAAACATCTCCCCCGTTCCTTTGCAGCCCAGCCCCTGGTAACCAACATTCTACTCTATTCTCGGTTTCTATTATGTGCAATTGTTTTCTAGTCTTTAGTGTCTGGCTCCTGCAAAAACGGGAAAGTGGAAAATGAAGAGGGGATAGGAGAACCCGCCCTTCGAATCCCCTGGAAGTCACCTCAGCCAGAGAGACGGGGAGATGTGCCACAGTGGGGGGGCGGGGACAGCAGTGGCCGCCCACTTCTTTGCGCCCCTGTGATGAGATTCCTGATTCTTGGAGGGCAGGGTCATTACCGCCCCCACCTGGTTCGGGCAAGCTGCTGCGAGGCTTGCGACTGTGCTAAGAGCTGAACTTGGTGGTGGTTTACTTTCCAGAACCTCTCCTGCAAGCCTTAAGTCTCCAACAGGATTTTGGAATTCCAAAACAGTTCCTTTGGACGGATTCTATCAGCATCCTTGTGGGGAGACCATTCCCAGTGCTGCCTACTCCACCGTCTTTCCAGAATCTTACCTGATCCAAGGCCTTTGGCATGAATGATCAGGGCTGGAGAAGACAAGTTCCCCGGACTCCTTGACCTAGGAGCCCCACGCACCGCGGGACCAAAGCCCATCGGTGAAGCCCTGAGTTGGGCCACAGTCAGGCGGAAGGTAGAAATGTAAGCGTGGGCCAGATTGCGGACGCTGGGACATGTGGGCAGGCGTGATGGAAAGAGGCTGTGTCTCCTTTGCCTAATGTTTCATGCAAATGGGTATTATGCCACACTGGGAAACGTTCCCCCTGCTTAGTGTTACGAGACCAAAACCTGTGGATGAAGTCGTGAATGGAGGTTGACGGGAACGTAAGGGTGGACGGAACGAGGGCCAAAGCAGGAGAATGGGCCTGTTGGGAAGGGCGTCGTGGGAGGTGGTTGATCTCTTCTACCAGATCGTATTCGGGGGACGGGGACGGACACTGTGTCTGACTAGGGGATGTTTCCTCTACCTAATAATGCAAAGCAGAAGCCATCGAGGCGTGTGGGAACGCAGAGCCAGCGCAGTGTGGAGGGGACGCGGGAGCGCGGGTGGGGACAAATTCTAGGCGCTACGCAAAAGCCTGTGAGCGCCTCCCCCACCCCAGCGACGACCCCTGGGGCTTTGGCCTGGAGAACTTCCATACGAGGGGCGCCTACTACCTTGCTCCCCGACATCAGTCGAAGCCACCCCGGGGAGGGAAGGACTCACAACGATCTGTTACGCCCGTGTTGTCCTGGCGAACGTCCGGAAAACACTCGAATGGGGATGAAGTGCCCAGAAGGGTGCCAGGGTTAGACAAGAGTGGGTTACACAGACCCCCTGCTGCCTGGGAAACGCGAGGGGACAGCTCTGAGCACGGAGCCTCTTTCCCGAGGCTGACTCCCGAAGAGCCTCGGGGGATGCTGGGTGCTGTTGTCTCTTGATCTGTCCCTGTCGACCACTCTCCACTGGCCAACAAGGGCCGCTTGCTCCGCGGATGGCACTTCCAAAGCGAACGGACGACATCCTGTTTGGAAGGCCGCCGCTCCGATCAAAGAAGGTCCAAACAAATCAGTTCCGTGGGCTGAACTGCGAGCCGTTTCTCCAGCTGTGAAGGAAGCCTTGAACAGTGGTAAAGGCCCTTCTGTTTTGGTTTCTACTGACGCATAGGCAGGAGGGCAGCGGAAGCCCGACCCACGCGGGGGCTCAGTCCTGGGGAAACCCCTGCGGGAGTCGAGGGGCACATTAAACAAAATGGGACATGCTGGTGCCCGTCAGAAGAGCCGCCTTCCAGGTGGGGAAGGTGACCGCGGTCGACAAGCAGTTACCCCCGTGCGCTGGAAGGGGCCACCTGGGGCCACGAAACGGGCCGAGTCCGCACACCGTCCTCTCGTGGCCTCGAAGGCCCCAAATGCCGGTGGGAGCCGTGCTGTCTGGCAGCAAGAGGCCGAGGGTACGGATGGCCGGGTGGCAGAGTCCCGGTGGGAAGGTCCCCTGCATGCCTGCCAGAGTCACACCGATGCTGGGAATCCTGGAGGCTACAGATGGGTCCTGCCGGGAAGGCACCGTGACTCTGGACCGGGCTCTGCTGACCCAGTGCTGACCCAATGCTCAGAGGGCTCAGGAGAGAGAAGGGTGCACAGCCAAGCGTCATTTCTGCGGACCAAGGACCGCCGTTTACAGCCCATGATGTCCAACAAGGGGCAGAGAGCTATCCTCCTCCGAGACTAGTCTGATAGAGACTTGGAACGGGCGATGAAAACGTTGGTTGTCTAAAACAGGGGGCCCTAGGGGCACCCGGGCAGCTCAGCCCGTTAACGCGTCCGACTCCGGCTCAGGCCATGATCTCACAGTTCGGGAGTTCGAGGCCCGCCTCGGGCTCTGCTGTCGGCACAGAGCCCCCTTCGGATCCTCTGTCCCCCTCTCTCTGTCCTCTCTGCCCCTCCCCCGCTTGTGATGTCTCTCTCAAAAATAAATAAACATTAAAGAAATAAAACAAAAGGGGGGGGATATAAAGGCTGGAAGGGCCGGCTCACACACACCATGGGTAAAGGAGTGTCCTCTCTGGGTAGATTTCTCTGGTTTTCTCCTGGGCCTGGGGAAGGGGGTGGGGAAGGTGCTAGTGTCCCCACAACATGTCACCTGCTGTTTTGTTTCTCCCTGGTGCAGCCGTCATAAGACCAGGTGCCTAAAACAGCAAGGGCTCCTAAACAAGAAACTGCAATTATGTTTTACATTCGGTGTCAGAATTCCGAGGGGCCTGACGGCAGGATGCGCCTGTACCCCATCTGACGACAGTAAAGGCAGGCGCACTGCCTGTGCTAACACGAGCCCCCCGGTTCTGCACCTGTGTCACCTTGCTCACCCTACGGGGATGGCGGTGGACCCAGGGGAAGCACTTGCCAGGCCAGTACTGCTCCCTGCAGTGTAGACCAGCCTAACGTTCCTTCCAAAGGCGGAAGCGATTGGGTCTAAATGGAGAAAAGGAACACTGGCAGCCACGGGCAAAGTCATGAACACAGGAGTTAGGTCCTAAGGGAAACCTAGGATCACATGAAGGCCTCAAAAGAGCTTCAGAGCAAGATGATGTTGTCTCTTGGCTCGATCCCGCCAGACGCCAAGTGTTTGCTGAGATCACCCCAGCTTTTGCGCCCTGACAAGTGACAAGATCGAATGGAAGGCCTGCAAACCTCAGCGGCCTCAGCATGAGACGTTTTCATGCGATACAATGATCGACCGGGATGATTATTAATGACTTCCTGGGACATTAGTAATGTGCCAGTTCCTGGGCTGTATTATCATTTTGCTGCAAGGGACCCCGTGGCCAGAGACCAGGGGGTGGGGTGTGAAATAATAGAAGAAAATCACATATTTTGGAGGCGGGCCCTGGGTCCTGGCACAGAGCTCCTAAATCCCTTGGAATTTCCTGGGTGATAGGAGTGTCTTTTGTTCCTCATTTAAAAAAAAAAATCAATGTTTATTTATTTACTTTTGATAGAGCACAGGTGGGAGAAGGACAGAGAGAGAGAGAGAGAGAGAGAGAGAGAGACCCAATCCAAAGCAGGCTCCAGGCTCTGAGATGTCAGTGCAGAGCCTGATGCGGGGCTCAAACTCACAAACGGAGAGAGATCGTGACCTGAGCGGAAGTCGGACAGTTAACCTACTGAGCCACCCACACACCCCAGGAATGCCTTTCATTCTAATAAGGAGACTCTTGGTGAGCCCCCTTGGTAGCTCCTAGACAGGCTAAAAGACCAGCCCATGATTAGAAGCTTGGAAATTTCAACCCCATCCCCCATCATCCAGGAGCGGGAGAGGGACCGGAGACTGAGTTATAAATTGATCGTGCCCGTGTGAAAAGTCTCCATGAAACTCCCCAAAGTATGGGGTTTGGAGCACTTCCGGGTTGGTAACGTCTCCAGGCTGGGAGGGTGGGACCCCCCCAGCTCCAGACAGCCAGAAGCTCCAGCGCTCAGGACCCTCCCAGACCTCACCTGATGTATGTATCACTTTATGGCTCTTTATCTGTCTCCTTTGTCCTAGCTTTTACTATGTAATAAACTGGTAAGCTTGTTTCTCTGAGTTCTGTGAGCTGTTCTAGCAAATAGTTGAATTGGGGTGGAGAGGGGCTCATGGGAACCTACAATTTGTGGCCAAGGTGGCAGAAATTGTGGGTAACCTGGGGACCTGCTATTTATGGCTGGCAACCGAAGTGGGGTGGGGGGAGTCTAGAGGGACTGAGCCCTTCCCCTGTGGGGTCCGTGATAACTCCAGGGAGTGTCAGAATTGAACTGAGGGGCGTCTGGGTGGCCCAGTCGGTTACGCGTCTGACTCTTAGTATCAGCTCAGGTCATGATCTCAGGCTTCGGTTCAGCTGCTGATTTGAGGCCGGATTTGAGTCGGGCTCTGTGATGACAGTGGGGAGCCTGCTTGGGATTCCCTCTCTCCTTCTCTCTCTGCTCCTCCCCTGCTCACATGTCTTGTCTCTCTCTTTCAAAGTAAATAAATAAACTTTAAAAAATTGAGTTGAAAGGCAGTACACTCAGCTCGTGTGCCAAATAACTGCTTGATGTGGGGAAAGACCCCACACACATCTGGTGTCAGAATTGTTGCTGGGGCGCCTGGGGGGCTCTGTGGGTTGAGCATCCAAATTCAGCTCAGGTCGTGATCTCATGGTTTGTGGGTTCGAGCCCCACATCGGGCTCTGTGCTGACAGCTCAGAGCCTGGAGCCTGCTTCGGGATTCTGTTTCTCCCCCTCTCTCTGCCCCTCCCCGACTCGCAGTCTCTCTTTGTCTCTCAAAAATAAATAAACATTAAAAAGAGAATTGTTGTGAGTGCCGCAGTTTGAGAGTAAAGGAGAATCTCGGGAGGAGGAGTGCAGGGTTTTGTGGGATTTGCCACGGACTGCATGCATTGTGTGGGTCCCCCCTCCCCAAGGGCTGTGTCCAGTCCTAATCCCCAGGACCTCAGACGGTGACAGTTTTTAGAGGCAGGGACTTTACCCAGGCGATGACGGTAAACGGAGGCCGTCAGGGTGGCCTGGGTCCTCACAGAGGAGATGTGGGCACACAGCGGCAGCGGGGCTGCGCGGACACAGAGGACGCGCCAGGGCCACCCGCAAGCCCAGGAGAGGGACGGAAACGCCAGGAGGAAGCCACCTGGCCGCCACCTGGGTCTCGGCCCTCCAGCCTCCGGAACTGTGTGGACAAATACATGTCCGCTGTCTCCGGCACCCGGTGTGTGGTGTTTGATGAGCGCAGCCGGGATCTCACTGTTGGAGTTTGCGTCTCCAGCTCGCTAATCCTGCTCATTATTTATTTTGTCTAAAACACGTGGGGCCCGGTCGCTGCACGGCTCCAGAGACAGAGCCTTGGTCCTCGCGCGCCCCTTGCCCCTCTCGGGGAGCCCCCTCCCCCCCGCCCATTTCTCCCTGGGCTTCCCCGGGAAGGGCTGAGGCGTGGCCCTGCGGGTCCCCGAGCCTCTGCGGGATCCGCCCCTCCCCCCCGCCCCCTCCCGGGTCCTAGGCGCCCGAGCCTCCGCCCGGGCCCCCGGATCCTAAACGTCTGGCACCTGCGGCGAGGGGGGCGCGGGCCGCGGACGCCGAGACCCCCGCAGACCGCGTGGCGGGGGGACCAGCGCCCCCGGGCGCCCGCGGAGCAGGGGCGCGTCCCAGCCCCCCGCCGCGGGGGGGCTCCGGCAGGGCGGGGGGGGGGGGGGGGCCCGGGGGCCCCCCCCCCCCCCCCCCCCCCTCGGGCCCGGCCGCGGCGTGCGGAGAAAGGAGAAACGAGCCGTGCCCGGGAGAGTCCCAGCGGAGCCGGCTTCTGGGAAGAGAAACTTGCGGCCGGGGGAGGCACGGGAGGCGCTCGGTACGGGCTCCTCGCCGCCACCCCCCACCCGCGCCGCCCGCGCTCTCGGAAGCGCCCGGAGGAGGGTCTCGGGGTCCGGCTGGTCGCTGCCCGCGGGCCGTCCGAAGACTGGGCTCATCCGGTGCGACAGCCCTGCCCCGCCCGGGGGGAGGGGCCGGGCCGGCCCGGGACCCAGAGGCCGCCGCCGCGCACCCGGAGAGGCCGCACCGCCGCCCCTCCCGTCCCCTCTCCGGCCTCCCGGGACCCGCAGCGACCCCAGCCCCCCCCCCTCCACCCCCGGGCCCTCCTCTGGACGCCTCCGTGTCCCCCGCGTCGGGCCCCCCTGGGTCCCGGCGCCCCGTCCTCCTGCCCACCGCTCCCACCTCGCGCAGGGCTCCCCGGGCCTCTCCCGGCCCCCGACCCCCTGCCCCGGGTCCCCGGAGCCGCCGCGGTCGGGCCCCCAGAGCCCCGCGGACATGCTCGGGCTGCTCGCGCTGCTGCTCCCGCTGCTGCCGCCGCCCGCGCGCGCCCAGGAGCCCTCCGCGCAGGACGTGAGCCTGGGAGTGGTGAGCGCGGGGTCTGCGCGCCCCTGGGGAGTGCGGGGGGCGGGGGAGGGGGGGGGAGGGCGCCTGGGTCCGGAGGAGGAGGCTGGGGGCTGATTCCAAGTCAGAGCGCCGGGGGATGGGGTCTGGGGACCCAGATTCTCGGATCCATGAGGTTTGGGGCTGGGATTTGAAGATCTATAAAGGGCTCGGGGCGGGGAGGTGGAGGCCAGGACCGATGGATCTAGGCAGAGCCCAGGGCTGGAGAGACCCGACTCTGAGAGGGACAGCAGGCAGTCGCCGGGGCTGGGACCCCCGGGCTCCGGATGCCTGGGTGGCTGGCGAGGGGTGGGGCTCCCAGGATGGAGACGGGAAGGGGGAGTCTCTCGCACTCTTCCCCCTCACCTGTTCCTTCCTGCGGCCTAGGACTGGCTGACCCGCTACGGCTACCTGCCACCACCCCACCCTGCCCAAGCACAGCTGCAGAGCCCTGCCAAGCTGAGGGATGCTATCAAGGTCATGCAGAGGTTTGCGGGGCTGCCTGAGACAGGCCTCCTGGGTAGGTAGACGCCGCCCCGCCCGCCCGCCCCCGCCCTGCCCCTGCACCCAGCGGTTTCTAAACCTCCCCACACACCTGAATCCCAGGAGCTATGAAAACGCTGATCCCCGGGACCAACCCAGGAGGTTCTCAGGCGTTTCTTTTTAGTGAATAGTTACTAAGAGTCTCTAATGGGTAAGGCCGTTTCTGGCTCTACTGGTACAGTGATGGACAAAGCAGAAAAGGTCCCTGCTCTCATCCCTCTAGAGAGAGAGAGGCAGACGGATCAAGACTCGAAATATGCCAGGTCATTTCAGATGGTGATTCGTGTTTTGAAGAGAATAAAATGCTGGTCAGGGAAGATCCCTCTGAAAGGGGTCATGGGTTGAAGGGAGCTCGTATGAGACAAAGAACCCATGGGACACAAATAAGAGGCGTCAGCCATGGGAAGATGGAGAAGAGTCCCAGGCAAGTGCAAAGGTCCTGTGGTAGGCATGGGATGCAAATAAGAGGCGCCAGCCATGGGAAGATGGAGAGCGTCCCAGGCAAGTGCAAAGGCCCTGTGGTAGCCACAAGGTGGTGTGCCTGTAATGAGAGGAGGATTGAAAAGCTAAGCAAGAGCCTGACTGGGGGATGGGGGGGGGGGTGTGTGATGCTTGAAAGACGTTTGGGTTTGATTACAAGCATGATAAGCAACCACCAGAGGATTTGAAGGAGGGAGACAACTGGACTGAATTTACAGTTGTAAGCTTCCTCTGGTTGCTGATGGGGAATGGAGACCAGGAAGGAGGGAGCTGAATTCAAGGAAGGGAGCCGAGCTAGGACGGGGGATTCCAGGCAGGTCTAACCCGGGAGACCAGAGACCCAGCCCGCCTGGTGAGGACTGGGGACCTATGGTGTCAGGTGTGGCCTAGGGGGCTCCAGCCTCAGACGAGTCCACACGGCACCCCATGGCTCCTTTCCGCCGGGTCCCATCACCAGGGCTCAGGGAAGCAGGACCCCAGACCCCAGATCCCAGCACCGCGTGGAGGCAGCAGTCCGTCCAGGGCCCGGTGAAGGCTGGGGCGCTGTCCTGAAGAGCTGTGTTGTCCTTTGGGATGAGCTGGCTTCCGGAACTGGGCAGCCTGTGTGCAAATCCAAGCGGCGGGGCCCTCTTGCGCCCGCGGTTCAGCCTCCCTGAGCCTGTTGGTCCGTGGAGAAGCGGCTGGGTCCGTGACTAGAGCCGGTTGTCCTCCTGCTGATCCCCTTGCCCCGCAACCCCTCCCACAGACCCGGTGACCATGGCCACCATGCACAGGCCCCGCTGCTCCCTGCCTGATGTGCTGGGGGCGGCAGAGCTGGTGAGACGTCGTCGCCGGCGCCGGCGCTACGCCCTGAGCGGCAGCGTGTGGAAGAAGCGAACGCTGACGTGGAGGTAGGAGACGGTGTCCTCCCCACCCTGGCCCGCCGCCTGCCGGGCCCAGCCTCCAACGGCTGCCTTCTGTCTCCCCAGGGTGCACTCCTTCCCCCAGAGCTCGGCACTGAGCCAGGAGATGGTGAGGACCCTCATGCACCACGCCTTGGCCACCTGGGGCGTCGAGTCAGGCCTCAAATTCCAGGAGGTGGGCTTTCAGAGCCCGACGGAGCCCGACATCGTCATTGACTTTGCCCGGGCGTACCACCAGGACAGTTACCCCTTCGACGGGCAGGGAGGGACCCTAGCCCACGCCTTCTTCCCCGGGGAACACGCCATCTCTGGGGACACGCACTTCGACGACGAGGAGATCTGGACTTATGGGTCAAAAGGTACGACCTTCCGAGACGTCCCCTCCCCGAGTCTGTCTGTCCCTATGAAATCACACGTATCGACGGACGCTGTGTCCGTTGGGTTTCTCTGGAGCGACGGAACCAGTAAGTAGGATGCTCGTGTGTGGGCGCGCGTGCGTGTAAGTGATTTATTTTAAACAACTGGCTCGTAGGATGGTGGAGGCTGGCGAGCCTAAATCTGTAGGGCAGTCCTGCAGGCTGGAAATTCAAGTGCGAGTTGATGTTGCAGTCCTGAGTCCGATGTCTGCAGGCCAGGCCGGCTCGCCTGAAACCCAGGCGGGATTTCTGTGTTGCGGTCTGGAGGCAGAATTCCCTTCTCCCCCTGGGAAGCCTCAGGTTTGCTCTTAAGGCCTTCAACTGATGAGACCAGGCCCGCCCACCGTGCAACACGATCTACTTTACTTGCAGTCAACTGATCGTAGATGCAGAGCCCATCTACGCGATAACCCAAACAGCCACACCTGGCCTGGTGCTCGGCTAAACAACTGGGCGCCACAGGCTGGCTCAGCGGACACACAGAATCGCCTATCACAGAGGCCTCTCGGGGGTCCAGCTCCAAGCTGGAGCTGAGGACCGAGAGATGTGAAAGCAGCCGTGCGCAGCAGCTGAGTCAGAAGGGTAACCGGCAGTTGCTACACACGGTGATGCGGCTGCGGAAAATCATAGCAGAGGAAGTCCCGGAGAACCACGGCCTCGAGCGGAGGCCCGCCCAGAACCTTTGACGGACGGGGCTTCCTAGAAGTGGTGACTTTGTTCATTCCACACATGTGTACCGCGTGCCGACTAGCCCACCAGGTCCCGCTGTCCCCGAGTGCGTGGGGGTGCGGGGAGGGCGCAGAGGACAACGCGCAAGCCAGTGAGCTGGCTGACACAGGGTGGTCAGGGCTAGTGGCACAGGGGGGGGGGGGGGGGGACATCTGGGGCAGGAAGGCAGAAGGATGGTGTGAGGAGGGAGACTGAAGAGGACTGCAGAGGCTGGTATGCCCCATGACCCAGAGGGCCTTGGAAGCAGGGGGAGGGAATGGGAGGGATGGAGGGTTCCACATTCTGGAAATACCACTGGCTGTGGTGGGGGGCGAGATAAGAGGCAGGGAGGCAGGAAGCTGTGGCAGGGTCCGGGGAAGAGGTGGATGAAGGTGAGGGGGCGGAGGGCTGTTTAGTCGGATGCGCAGGGACTGGGATCCGACTGGATCCTGGCGGCAGAGGGGACGGACAGGAAGGGGTCTTGTTCATGGCCGTGGGAGGTGCCGCAGGAGGAAGAGCCGGCCCTTGGAGGGCAGGGTGACTTCACGTTGGCCTCGGGTTTGCACTGCTTGTGGGCCCTTCCGTGCAGGCGGTGCATTAGCGGTTGAGTGTCTTGCTTTAGAACTTGGACTTCTCTGGCTTAGGTCAGGTTCCCCAGAAGTGGAGCTCGCGTTGAAAAGTCTTGTGCAAGCAGTTTCGCAGGGTATGTTCTCAGGGGAAAGGGAAGCAAGAGAGGGCTGGGGAAGGAGGCTTAGCCAGGACAGTGGTCTCAGCTGAGAGGAGCCTGAGCTCAGGAGCATGAATAGCTCACAGGGTCGGTCCTGCCTGGGGGCTAGGGTTCCAGCTCTTCCAGTCTTAGCAATCCGCCATTGGCTGCGAGCTTCCTGTGGCCTGGAGGCTGGCCAGAAGGGAGAGCCATCTTCTGGGGAGGGGGGCAGCCAGAGGATGGGCGCACAGGCTCTGTAGGGTTTGGGCGGGGTGCCCACAGCATGCACAGACCTGAGGCTGTGTCCCGCAGCATTTAAGCATGCCGGCTTGAAGCGGAACTCAGGTTAGGGCTCCTCTGCTTGCCACGCATGTAAGTTTCTTGACCTCGATGTGCTCAGTTTCCTCGTCTGAGAAATGGGAGTTACAACAGTACCTGCTGGCAGGGTGGGCTTGCGGATTTAATAAGTAATTGACCTACGGCTGTCAGCACAGGGCCGGCCTGAAGTAGCGCTCTGTTCATTGCCAGCTGCTATGAGCTGGGCCTCGTGGCAGATTAGAGTCAGTGGTACTCGGGGGGTGGCTAAGGCTCCAGGAGGAAAGTGTAGAACGTGAGGGTCAAGTATGGAGCTGTGGAGAGCCCCACAGTTAAGGGGAGGGTGGCAGGGGGGAGGGATCAAAGGAAATGGAGAAAGAACGGGCCCACAGGTGACCAAGAACTAGAGCAAAGAAGGAAGTGGTCAGCAGTGGGCAGGGCAGCAGGCCAGTCCAGTAAGTTACATGGGCCTAGGTCTGATCATCTGGGGACAAAGTGACCTCGGTTGCCTGCAGCCTTGGCAGGTGGGGGAGGAGTCCCGACCACAGTGAAGTCAGACATGAGAGGGGTTGAGGAAGTGAGCTCTGAGTTTAGACCACTGACCACAGAACTTGCTAGGGAAGGAGAGGGGTGTGGATGGGGGCAGATACAGATACGGAGAGGTACTGAGGTGATTTAGGATGAGGGTCTTGAGCACTTAGTGATGCTGGATGAGCCAACAGAAAGAAAGAGGTGTGGGATGGATGGATGCATGGATGGATGGATGGATGGATGGATGGATGGATGGAAGGAAGGATGGATGGATGGACAGATGGATGGACACATGGATGGATGGA
>NC_064814.1:59613909-59617052 GCF_023721935.1 Panthera uncia
GGATGGGATGGATGGATGGATGGATGGACAGATGGATGGATGGACAGATGGACAGATGGATGGATGGATGGACAGACGGATGGGATGGATGGATGGATGGATGGATGGATGGATGGATGAATGGACAGATGGATGGATGCATGCATGCATGGACGGATGGATGGATGAATGGACAGCCGGACGGATGGATGGATGGGTGGATGGATGGAAGGATGGATGAATGGACAGACATACACAGGGATGCAGGGATGGATGGATGGGTTCTTGTCCTACAGGAGGTGAGCGAAGCCGGGGCCTCACATAGGGCAGGGCAGGAGATAGGAGGTGAGCATGGGGGAGATACAGCTGTCCGCCCGGGTGCACAGGAAATTACAGATTACATCGGCCGGCCTGTGTTGATGAAATAGGAAACACATCTGACCTACTTGTCCTCTTAAGAGTTAGGACTGGAGCTGGGGAGCAGCTTGAGGGGCTGTGGGCTTGGAATTGAGGCTAGTGGGCAGCTCAGAGGAACTGCCTGGTGAGGTCTACAGCAGGACTGGGAGGAGGTATCAATGACCCTCGGAGAGCGGCCACCGGGAGTCTTGTGGACTGGGGCTGAGGCTGCGGTTGTGCAATTCCCCCAGCTGCATGGGGGGGGGGGGTGGTAAAGGGTGCAATGACGGGTGTGGCCAAAGGGGGAGGAGAAGAGGGAAGGAGGAGGAAAGAGATCCACTTGTCATAAACACCCAACTTCCTCCAGTTTCTCAGAAAAGGGACTCAGTGCAGTAAGAAAACCCACAGTCCACACGGAGACCTGTCAGTACGGATGCGTTTGGACCAAGGTCAGGTGAAGTCGCTGCTGAAAGGCACTAATTGGCCATACTGTCATTTAACCTGACCGCCCTGTGCCTCAGTTTCCCACCCGTAAAATGAGGCTGGAAGGAAGAGGTTTACGAGACGTAAATGACGCCCCGTGTCACCCCTCGCTCACCCCTTCACGCTCACATTCTCGTCCAGCAGCCTTGAGGGGCTGAGAGAAATTTGCTTTCCGACTCACCGGGTCACTTCCGCCTTCAACACTGCTGACCCTGGTTAGAGATTTCCACGCGGCACATCAACATCTGGGCAGCTGCTCGCCTCTCTTGCTGTCTCGCTCCCTCGGCCTCTCGGGGCTGGAGGAGGAGCCGGCGGGCAGCCGCTGGGTCGATGAGGAGCTGGGGTTCGGCCAGCAGCTGGCAGTGGACACAGGCTCCCTCCTGGCGCCCAGGCTGGGTCCCCGAGGACGAGGCTGTGGTCAGAGAGGGTGGGAACGAGGCCGGCCGCCAGGGCCGAGAGAGCCTGCCTGAGGAGCCTTCTGAAGCTGGGGAGGGGGGAGGCTCCCGGAAAGGTGGATGGGGGTGTGGGCACTAGAGGGGCGTGCGTGGGAGGAGGGAGTGGAGCACCATGAGCGTGGGAGAGGGGCGAACGTCTTGGGAACCCCGGGCCAAGGAGACTGAGCGACATTCCTTGTGGGTGGGGGCATCTGGCCCCAGACGGCATCCCGAAAGAGGGAGACTCCAAGGCTGGGGCTTCCTCCGGAGACCCGCGTGCACCCCCAGGTTCCCGCTTTCCCCAGAGTGTTTCCGAGTGCACGGGCTTCCTTTCCTGGGGACCAGGACTACGGCAGGAAGGCCACCCCTTCCTCTGTCCAGGCCATCTCCTTCTGCCCCTTCCCTGACCCGTTCTGCGGGTCTCCGGTCCTGTCCCCAAGTGTCCAGAACTGCCAGACCAGGCTACTAGAAAAAAACCTCCCGAGTAAGTGAAAGCACCCAGGAAGGACGGTGACTCGGGGAGGGGTCTGGGTGTGGCCGTGTCTGGAGGGTCTCCCGCTGTCCAGCTGTCCCTCTGCCCGCAGGCCCCCCTCCGGGGGCTTCCTGGCCGCCTTCTTTTCTGGCGTGGGGGAAGGGTAGAGCTCGAGCCCAGTCTTCCTCCTTCCCCAGATGGTGAGGGGACGGACCTGTTTGCTGTGGCTGTTCATGAGTTTGGCCACGCCTTGGGCCTGGGCCACTCCTCGGCACCCGACTCAATCATGAGGCCCTTTTACCAGGGCCCGGTGGGCGACCCCCACAAGTACCGCCTGTCCCAGGACGACCGGGAAGGCCTACAGCAGCTCTATGGTACAGGGGCTGGGGACCGGGGACGGTGGCTTGCCCTGTGGCCTCATCAGCAGAGTCGGGGGACTCACGCCTCTCCGGCTCTCTCTCCACAGGGAAGGTGCCCCAGACCCCGTACGATAAGCCCACAAGGAAACCCTTGGCTCCTCCTCCCCCACCCCCTACCCCACCCCCAGACAGGTGAGTGAGGGGGGTGACCTCCCTACCTCGGCGTGGTTCTTGGTGAGGTGGGCTTGGTAAGAGTCCCTACCTCACGGGGCTCTTCTCAAGGGTAAGTGAAGACACTAGGAGCCCCGACCCCTCTCTGCTCACCTCTCCTTTCCATTGTAGCCCCTCTCTCCCCACCCCTGACCGATGTGAAGGCAATTTTGATGCTATCGCTAATATCCGTGGTGAAACCTTTTTCTTCAAAGGTGAGTCATCTTAGATCTCCCCTGACGACATGTAGTTGGCGTCCTACCCCTTTAGGATGACCCACCAGTCCTGTGGGGTTTCCCAGGATTCGGGACTCTCAGTGCTGACAAAAAAAAAAAAAAAAAAGGAAAGCCCTGGGGGTGCCTGGGTGGCTCAGCCTGTTCCTTTAAGTGTCTGATTCTCGGTTTGGGCTCAGGCCACGATCTCATGGTTGGTGAGTTCAAGCCCCACATGGGGCTCTGTGCCGCTGGTTGGGAGCCTGGAGCCAACCTGCTTAGGATCCTCTCGCTGTCTCCTCTCTTCTTCCCTCCCCAGCTTGCTCTCTCTCTCTCTCTCTCTCTCTCTCTCTGTCTGTCTCTCTGTCTCTCTGTCTCTCTCTCTCTCTAAAATAAATAAATAAACTTAAAAAAAAAAAAAAGAACTTAAAAAAAAAAAAAAAAGGAAAGTCCTAGGAGAGCTGGTCACTCCAGAGCCCCTGCACCCATGAAATCCCGATGGACTTCCTCGCCCAGCCGCCAGAGGGAGTCCCAGCACCCACTCTGAGCGAGAAGACTTTTTTTTTTTTTAATAAAGGAGCGCTTTTTTTTTTTTTTT
>NC_064814.1:59617152-59639520 GCF_023721935.1 Panthera uncia
TTAATGTTTATTTATTTTTGAGAGAGCGAGGGAGCCAGCAGGGGAGGGGCAGAGAGAGGGGGAGACACAGAATCCGAAGCAGGCGCCTCGGTGAGAGCGTAGAGCCCGCCTCGATCCCGCGAGCCCTGAGATCATGACCTGAGTCCCCCAGGCACCCCCTGGAGGGAGAAGACTCTGGTCATCTCGGGCCCCCGTGGCCACCCCTCCCCCCCCCCCCCCCCAGGCCCCTGGTTCTGGCGCGTTCAACCCTCGGGACAGCTGGTGTCGCCCCGGCCCGCCAGGCTCCACCGCTTCTGGGAGGGGCTGCCCGCCGGGGTGAAGGTCATCCAGGCCGCCTACGCCCGGCCCCGGGACCGCGGCATCCTCCTCTTCAGCGGTGAGCGGGCGCCGGGGCGCGGGCGGGGTGGCGCCGGGGGCGGGGTGGGGGCGCCCCTGCTCACCTGCCGCCCCCCGCGCCCCGCAGGCCCCCAGTTCTGGGTGTTCCAGGAGCGGCAGCTAGAGGGCGCCCCGCGGCCGCTCACGGAGCTGGGGCTGCCGGCCGGAGAGCAGGTGGACGCCGTGTTCTCGTGGCCGCTCAACGGGAAGACCTACCTGATCCGGGGCGGGCGCTACTGGCGGTACGACGAGGCGGCCGCGCGCCCGGACCCCGGCTACCCCCGCGACCTGAGCCTTTGGGAAGGGGCGCCTGACGCCCCCGACGATGTCACCGTCAGCAACGCAGGTGGGAGAGGGCGCGGGGAGGGGCTGGGGGCCCCGGGGACTGGGAGAGGGGCCCTCCTGGGGGTTTCGGGGAGCCCTCAGGAGGGACGCGGCGCGGCGGGAGGGGCAGCCTGGACCGGCCCCTGAAGTGTCTCCTCCCTGCCCCGCAGGTGACACCTACTTCTTCAAGGGCGCCCACTACTGGCGCTTTCCCAAGGGCAGCGTCAAGGCGGAGTCCGACTCCCCCCAACCCATGGGCCCCAAGTGGCTGGACTGCCCGGCCCCCAGCGCCGGCCCACGCTCCCCCAGGCCCCCCAAAGCCACCCGGGAGCCCGGAGCCTGCAATTGTCAGTGCGAGATCAATCAGGCCTCAGGGCGGCCGTCGCTGTCCTTCCTGCTGTCCCTTCTACCCCTACTGGTGGGGGGCGTCGCCTTCAGCTGAGGGGGACGGTCCCGGGGCGGGGCTCATGCGGGTGGAGCTTCGCCCTGGGGACGCGGACAAATGGCTAGCCCTTAGACTGGACGGGCCATGTGCTCACCCTCGCCGTTCCAGCACCCCCCCTCTCCCCCTCCCCCCCCCCAGCCCCACCCCCACCCCCACCTTTGTCCTGGCTGCGCCACGCGCTGCCCCTACAGGAAGCTCTTTTTCCCGGAAGAGCTGGTGCTTCTCAGCAGCCTGTGACTATAGCCCTGGCCCCACCTGGCAACAGCGGCTCCTCATAGCGGCTCCCTGGCTGTTTGGGGCTTTAGAGGACTGGACAGATTGGGGCCACTGAACCCCAGCCCCTCTCTCCACCCGCTGCTCCGAATTTCCCAGAAGTGTCCCACTGTCCTGCTTCTGCAACGTCCCAGGCAATGCCACGTGGATGGGGACCCCAGACCCAGCCCTCAAGTTACCCCTGAGCGCGAGTGTCCCATATCCTGGGTGACATCAGTGCCCCGCGTCCTGGGTGACATCAGTGGCCACCCAGACGACCCTCCACAACCGAGGCCCCTGTGGACCTCCTTTCTGGTCACCATCTTGGACCCAGAACAGTCCCGGTTCAACAGAACACCCTCCAATCCCTAAAAATCCGCTCAGTCCCTCCACACTGGAGTGTGTACCGCTTCCCGCAGGGAGAACTCTTGGGTTCTCCGCGGCTCAGTGCTGTGAAGACAGTGGACTGAGTTCCCTCTCCACCCAGGGGTCACTGCTTCCTCAGCACCCCTGGGTGATGAGTGGGAGGGCCACCTCATTCACCTCCCACTCCTCCCCGAATTCAGGACCTACATCAGTGCCTCTGGAACTGCACTTCTGGAATCTTCCACATCAGAATCCCCTAGGGAACTTAAAAATGCAGATCCCATGCCCTCACCCTGAATCACTTGGGGGTCGGGGCCAGGAGTCTGCGCTCGAGTAAGCTTGGGGGGGCAGCCCTGATGGGCGAGGGGGCCGGGACGACAGCTGTCATCTCTGTCTTGTGGTTTTTCTGTGTCTCTGAAGTGTTCTCCCTCCCAGGGACCAACCTGAGCACATTCTCTGCAGAATCAGGTCGATGGCCTTGCTCGAGTAGGATCTATCCCCTTTGGGTGGAGCCGCTTAGGGGCCACTTCCTGGGTTGCCGTCCGCCCACAGTGCTGCCTGGGGCTGAGGCTGCGGGCCGCTGTCCCAGCGTGCAGGGCCCTCCCTCGGTCAGGACAAGCTGACCAGTCGGAGGGCAACAGCCAGGTGTCTTCAGCCAACCCGTGACCTGAGAATTCCAAGCCACCAGAAAACCCGAAACCCGGGCCTCTGTCAGGATCCTTTCAAAACACATGGAGGAGGAAACTTATATTTTAAAAGCTTATGAGCCCCACACAGGAGGACAATGCAGGTGACCCGAGAGAAAGCCCTTTGTTTCTCCTGAGCACAGATGGCTCCGGGGTGAGTTCGGTGGCAGGAGCTTGACAGACCTGAATTGCTCTGTCTTGTAGAAGAACTTGGGATTCAGAGTTGACGGGCAGTGGGGTGACAGACGGAAAGAGAATGAGTGGGAGGAGGGAACAGAGAGAAACTCAAAAGTCGGCTAGGGGACCTCAGAGGAGGGCCATCCAATGTGAAATCTGGGGCTTCATTTAGTGCTACACGGAGACTTCTCCAGCCTTTAAAAATATATTAAGGGTGCCTGGCTGGCTCCGTCAGAACAGCATGTGACTCTTGATCTCAGGGTTGTGGGGTTGGGTTTGAGCCCCACCTTGGGCACGGAGCCTACTTTGGAACAAAACACTTTGTCTGCGGCACCTGGCTGGTTCCGTTGGTGGAGCCTGAGGGTCTTGATCTCAGGGTTGTGAGTTCCAGCCCCACGATGAGTGTAGATATTACTTAGAAGTAAATCTTAGGGGGAAAAAAAAAATATATATATATACACACACACACACACACACACTTAAGTATACTACAGAAAAATGCCAGGTCAAATTGATTATTTTTATCGTTAAAATGGTCCCATAATCAAAATGTAAAATATTTGTGCTTCAAAGGACACCATTAAAAAATGAAAAGACCACCCACAAAACGGGAGAAAATATTTGCAAAGGACATATCTTTTTATTTATTTATTTTTTTTTAATTTTTATTTTTTAAAAAATTTTTAACGTTTATTTTTGAGACAGAGAGAGACAGAGCATGAACAGGGGAGGGGCAGAGAAAGAGGGAGACACAGAATCTGAAACAGGGTCCAGGCTCTGAGCTGTCAGCACAGAGCCCGACGCGGGGCTCGAACTCACCGACCGTGAGATCATGACCTGAGCCAAAGTCGGACGCTTAACCGACCAAGCCACCCAGGCGCCCCCCCTTTTTTTTTCTTTTTATATATATATTTTTTATTTTTTGTTTGCAAAGGACATATCTGACGAGAGGCTCGTATCCAGAATATATAAAATACTCTGACAACTTAATAAGCAGAAGGTAAATGACCCAATTTAAAAACGGGCAAAGGATCAGAATGCACATCCCTCCAAGGACAACGTACAAGTGGCCGACAAGCCCACGAAAAGATGCTCGACGTCACTAGTCATAAGGGGAATGAAAATCAAAACCACACGGGGATACTATTTCACACCCACCAGGGCGGCTAGAATCAAAAACCTCATAGTCGGCGTGGGCGAGGATGTGCAGAAACGGACCATCACGCGCTGCTGCTGGGGATAGAAAAGGGCGCAGTAACTTTGGAAAATCGTCTGGTGGTTCCTCAAAAAGTGGAAAACATAGTCAGTTACCATAGGAGCCAACAATTCCCCTCCTAGGTGTGAACCCAAGAGACCTAAAAACAGACATCCGCACAGAAACTTGTACACGGGCGTCCACAGCAGCGTGATTCGTAATAGCCAAAAGGTGGAAACAACCCGAATGTCCATGGACAGACGAGTGGATACGGGAAATGGCACGTTCATACAGCGGAGCGTTCTTTAGCCCTCGAAAGGACTGAAGCGCGGGTTCGTGCTACAACCCCGAGGAATTGAAAGCCCCGTGCTAAGTGCAAAAGGTGGCCACATAAGGTCACACGGCGTGACCATCTCTATGTGATTCCATGTATATGAAACATCCAGACCAGGGAACTCCAGAGACAGATAGTAGATGCGTGGGTGTCTGGGCGGGGCTTTGGGATCGTGGGGGGGGGGGGTGCCGGCTCGCCTTTCTGAGGCAATGAAAATGTTCTGAAATTGGCCTTGACGGGTGCACGTTTCCGTGCGTTGAATTATACGCTTCAGTGGGGGAGTTGCGTGTGAATTGTTTCTCACCAAAGCTGCATAGAAAATGGTGCAGCCTGCCGTGATGCAAAATGCTTGCAGACGGTGGTCTGCGAGACTGTCACGGAGGGGCCAAGCGTCTCGTGGGGTCAGGGGGCCGTGCTTCCCGAGAAAGAAGCCCAGGACTGTTACCTGCAGCCGCAACCTTTTCTCTCCCCACCTGGAATTTAATTTTTTTTTTTCAACGTTTTTTATTTATTTTTGGGACAGAGAGAGACAGAGCATGAACGGGGGAGGGGCAGAGAGAGAGGGAGACACAGACTAGGAAACAGGCTCCAGGCTCCGAGCCATCAGCCCAGAGCCTGACGCGGGGCTCGAACTCACAGACCGTGAGATCGTGACCTGGCTGAAGTCGGACGCCTAACCGACTGCGCCACCCAGGCGCCCCCCCACCTGGAATTTAAAGATGGCTCAGGGAGGGATCTGGACTCCGAGGTTTGCACAGGGCGTTTCAGACCGTTGATGGGCTCCTAAGGGGCCAGGAGACACCTGCTGGGGTCTAGTCAATGCAAGTGAGACTTGCGCCAAGGGAATATGCTTTACAGTTCTGTCCTTCTGGGGGCCCCTCAGGAGCCCAGGTCCTCGTGTTCGAGTCCTAATCCCCGGGACCTCAGACGGTGACCTTATTTGGAGATAGGATCTTTGCAGAGGGAATCAAGGTAATGAGGTCATTGGATGGGCCCTAATCCGGTGAGACTGGTGTCCCTATAAAAATGGGAAGTTAGCGGACAGACGCGCATGCTAGGAGAATGACATGAGCACGAAGAGGCCATCCGCAGGCCTGGGAGAGAGGCTGAAACAGACCCTTCCCCCACGGCCCTCGAAGCCACCACCCTGACCACCCTGCCGAGGCCTTGATCGGTTTCGCGGCCCCAGGCACCGGGCAGCCCCAGTGTCGAGGTTAGACACGGCTGTGGTGAAGCGGGGGGACTCTGGGCCAGAGTAGGGCGAGCCGAACTGGGGGTGACCCCAGAACGGCACAGGGCTGGCCGGGACATGGTGCCCCTCGGCCCCAGGAGGGCTCGGGATAGTCTGGCCAGCTGACCCTAGGCCCTCAGCTCCTCCTGAGGGCTTCACCCTGTCCCGTGGCAGACAGGCATCACCTCCAGCCACCCCTGCAGGGGCCCGTGGGGCAGTCTGCTCAGCTCCCCTCCCCTCCCCACCCCTCCCGGTGGGGCCACCTTAGGCATCTTGCCAGCCCTGCTCTGCCCTGGGCCTGGAGATGCTTAGAACATTCTCTGGACTTTGGAGCTGGGGTATGCTCCGTTTCAAGTGAGCTAGTCAGCATTCCCCAGCACCTTACTTGACCCTCAACAGGATGACTTCATTTTCCAGAGCCTGGGAGTGCCCCGGTCTGCTTTCACCAGTCTGGACTTTCCCTCTGTCTTTCCCTGTCTCGGGCCGGTAAGGTTGAGAAAGAGGCTTGTTCCTGGGCTCTGAAGTTCCCCACCCCAGCTCAGAGAGCGGAGGGGGCACAGCCAGAGGCCCTGCCCACCCCCCTCCCAGGCCGTCTCCGTGTCCTTGCTTCTGTCTCCGTGTGCCACACACGTGCGTACACACACACACACAGCCTCACATCCTGCCTCCAAGCCAGGCTCCACCCTCCCCCAGCCTCTCCCTCCTCCCTCCTCCCTCTTAAATCAGAAGCTCTCTCTGGAGCAGAAGCATAGGCTGGGAGAATCTGTGTGAGGTGACCTGGCAGCCGGGGGAGGAGGCTGCAGCCAAAGCGACGTCCAGTGGGGGGTGGGCTGGCGGGGAGGCCTCTTCCCTGAACCCTCTAGCTCACACCTGTTCCTCCCCGCCAGGCCACAGCCCCCAGAGCCCTGCGCCACCATGTGGTCCTCCAAGGTGAGTGAGAGCAATTGGAGGGGTGGGGGGGGCCCTCCAGATTCCACTTCCCCGCTGTGTGTCCCCCTCTCCCGCTCGCGCTGGCCGCCAGACCCCCTGATCTCTCCGCGTGCACCCGGCTCTGTCCCATTCTCCTAGGCCAATGGGGGAGTCCACTGGGGAAGCAGGGGGTCAGAGGCGTGTGACCCGTGCACTCAACAGGGCCCCAGGCTCATAACCACCCCCGGCTTACTTTGTTGAATGCTCTCTCACTGCCTGAAATTCTGAATAATTATTGACAGCCACGCCGTTTCATTTTGCTGTGAGTCATTCACTTTAGAGAGTGGGTCCCGATCGTGGGGCCAGATTTCCGGTCTGGGGGCAAACAACGGGGAGAGGGTCTGCGTGTGTGTCTGCTAAGGATACTGAGGAATGCTGTGTATGAGGGCAAGGGGGTGACTCCAGGAGCTGGACCCGATGCGTTGGTGGCGCAGCTGGTGCATGGAGGGTCTATAGGGCCAGAGGCGCCGATCCCGGGTAGACCCTGTCCCGATACCCTGGAAACCTGGGGGCGGGGAGGTCATGCTTTCCTGCCAAGTTTACAAATTCCTCCCTGCCTGGGCCTGCCGCCCAGGACCTTGGTGTCTGTTCCTCCCTTTTGGGGTGCCCGGTCACCTCTCCCACCCCCGTTGTGAGGTTGGCCACAGGCTCCGGGGCCCTGCGGGATTTGTCACAGTGGACTCTGGAATGACCCCAGGCTCGGTGGCCACGCCCAGTTTGGGAGCCCGAGTCGGAGAGCAAATTGTTCCCTGCGGCCAGCGCCCCCCCGATTGGGGTGACAGGCTGGTGCCATCAGGGACTCAAGAAGCGTGGAGACGGGTGCCTCACAACAGATATTTGCCCAGAGCCGTGGACGTTCCGCGTGTGGCAGGGACTGCCCCGTGACCAGGGAGCCGGCACCAGGTTTGGTGGAGACCCGTGATGCCGTGTCCGGGCCACCCTGCGCTTCTGTGGGGCAAGTCGAGGGTCCGGGCAGGGGAGGTGGGTCTGCAGAGCCAGCTGTCAAGAGCTGCATACCTGTCACCGCCCTCGAGAGCGCCGTCCCCGCCAGCCAGTCCCTTGGCCAGCCCGTCAGCCGGGACAGAGAGGGACAGGTATTTGGTAACACAGTGGATCCTGAGCACCCTGGGGCGATGCTCACCCATGCGTGTGCACATGCATGGTGAGGGTGTGTGCGTGTGTGTGTGTGTGTGTGTGTGTACAGCAAGTGTGGGGGGTGGCAAGGTCCCACGTGTCTGAGTATCACTGTCACCCTCACAGGTGGGCAGAAATCCTATTGAATTTATGAGGCACCAAATGGTAAGAAGCTCTTCCTAGTGTGTGTCTGGGGGAGAGAGGGGGACCTGGGTCCTGCTGTGTGGAGCTGAGAATGTTCTGGGCCACCCAGGGCCCCCGGAGGGGGAACGATGAGGCCTCTCTCACTTCCGCCTCTCCTCTCTGCGCAGCACCAGCTGGTGGACATCTTCTGTGACAGGACCCAACACCAATCCCGAGGAGCACAGGTGGGTCGCCGTGGCCCCCACTCCCATGCACTCTGCAGTTGGGGTCGGGTGGGTGGTTTCACAATGACCACGATGACGGTGAGGGTGATGGAGATGCTACCTCGGGTCTGCTCACTCCTTACACCTGGGCACCTGCTGGCACACTCTCCTCGTTCACACCCGCGTGCAGGTGAGGGCACAGGTGAGAAATGCAGAGGCCCAGGGAGGCTTAGGAAGGTGATCAAGCCACTGCGCATATTGATGACAGAGCGGGGATGCCAGATACCTGGTCCCCAGGCCCCTGGGCTGGACCCAGTGATGGGGGCCTGGGGAGCAGAGAACAGGTGGGGACTTGGGGGAGAAGACTGCGGGCGGGAGAGGCTGGGAGGATTTTAAACCAAGTGATTTCCGCCCCCCCCCCCCCCCCACAGAGGGGCCCGGCCGGGGGGGGGGGGGGGGGCGCCCCCCCCCCCCGCCGCCCCCACCAAAGCTCGGTCCCCAGGGCTACAGCCAGGTTATCGTTATTGGGTCTGGGCTCCTGGCTCCCTTGACACTCCCCTGGACGCATGGAGGCCACAGACAGGAGCCGATCTGGAGCTCCGAACCGTCCCCTCTCCCCAGGATGGCTTCAACGAGATCATGCTGGAAGCCGTGGACCTTCACCATGATCAGAACAACGACGAGGTGAGTGTGAGACGCCCATCGCAGCCCTGCCGGTGGGGAGGCAAGGAGGGGCTGAGCCCCTGGGTGGAGTCTTCTCGAGTGTGGAGAGCCGGGCTTCTGGCTCCCAGACTCTCACACAGGCGGGGAGGCCTCAGCCGGGGCCAGGACCCGGGCCGCGTCTTCCAGGTGGGACCCCGCACCGAACGGCACCCCCGCCCTTGCAGGAATCCAGTCCGTTACTTCCCGAAGTGCGGCAGGAGCTGCGTTCCAGAGTCTTGAGGTCCTCCGTCCTTGACCTGGAAGAGAAGGAGCACCCCGAGGTCCAGAAGACTGAGGAGAGCTTTTGTGACAGAGCCCTGAGGTTGTTCCGAAGGCTGCTCTACCAACTGCAGCTGAAGTGGCAGGCCGCGCTGGCGTGGGTGAGGGAGAAGGTGGCCGCCGGCCTTCAGGCCTTCTGCGACGCGGTGGAGGCCATCTGGAGCGCCTTTAACAGCTTCTGCACCTCAGTGGCTCAGGTGTTCAGGAGCGCCGTCCAGGCCTAGCCCGGCCCTCCCCGGCCGCTTTCCTTGTCCGGGTCCGGCCCGTCGCCCTGGCTGTGGCGTCCTAATAAGAGTTGGCTGCGGGCGCCCCGGGGGGGCTCAGTCGGTTAAGCGTCCGCCTTCGGCTCAGGTCATGATCTCATGGTTCATGGGCATGAGCCCCGAGCCCCGCGTCGGGCTCTGTGCTGACAGCTCGGAGCCTGGAGCCTGCTTCGCAATCTGTGACTCCCCGCCTCTCTCTGTCCCCTCCCCAGCTCCTGCTCTGTCTCTGTCTCTCAAAAAATAAATAAGCGTTAAAAAAAAAAAAAAGTTGGTTGAATCAAACTGAGTGCCTGTTTGTTGGACGGGAGGCAGGAGCCCCCAGTGGCTGGGGAGGGGGCAGGATCCCAGGGAGGGGGGGTCCACCTGACCTCTATAATCTGTACATGGACACGGGTGACAACTGGCCTGTGGAAAGGGCTGGAAGTTTTCTGGCCTGCGCCTTGCCTGACGCTGGGGCAGCAGGGAGCTCAGGTCTGAGGCACATCTGCCCCTTGGCTTGTTTTTCTGACCTGGCTCTTCATCCTTCACCAGGCCATGGAAACTCCTTGGCTTTGAGGTTGGGGCAGAGGCGGGGGAGGGAGGAGTAGGGAGGGGGAGGAGGGTTCACCCCTACCTGGACCAGAGAGAAGGGCAGCCTAGGGCGGGACAGGACTCAGATCTCTGGCTCAGGCCTCCTGGGGGCCTGCAAATGCAGAAACTGGGGAGGGGGTGGGGGGGGGGGAGCCAGGAGCAAGGCCAGGGCAGGGAGGGGGTCGGCCCAGCTCACCATTTTTGAGGCCGCTTCCCTGAAGCTCCCCCCTCCCCCACTGACTTCCTGCTTCCTGCAGCTGCACACAGATTTTTGCATTGGGGTGTCTAGCCGTGAACAGCAGCTGCTGAGATAGAGCTGGGGGGGGGGGTGCGGTTTCCGGGGCCCTGACCTGAGGACAGAGCAGGAAAGGGGACAGGTGGGGTGGGGTGAGGGTGGGGTGCGGGGAAAACACGCCAGCAAAGGAAAGGCTCCAGACCAGGGAGGTGTGCCTAGGGGTGAGAGGTATGTGGGGAGGTGACTGGGAGCCCGGAGGCCTCACAGCTGGGGGCATTTCTATCACTCACTCCTGTGGCGTTTTCTTTGTTTTTTCTTTTTTCTTTTTTTAATGTTTATTTAGAGAGAGAGAGAGAGAGAGAGAGAGAGCGCGCGCAGGGGAGGGGCAGAGAGAGGGAGACACAGAATGCGCAGCAGGCGCCAGGCTCCGAGCCATCAGCACAGAGCCCGACATTGGACTCAGGGTTCCATCCCACGAACTGGGACAGCATGACCTGAGCCAAAGTCGGTTGCCCAACTGACTGAGCCACCCAGGTGCCCCCCACCCCCCCACCCCCCCCCGCCATCTGCCAGTTTCTTAAAGACCCTTTTGGATCATACTAATGAACTCTCAATTCTTAGAAAAATCACCTCCCTGGGGAACAGCTGGGAGTCCACCAGGAGTGGGCAAGGGCGAAGCCAGACCCTGATGGTGGCCCTGGTCATCCTGAGGGGCCCTGCTTGCTCATTGCCCCTGCCCTGTGAGGGAGTGGACTTTGGGGAGCCCTGTGCTGGCCCACATCCTGTTTCATTCCCAGGGGATCCCTCTGAGAGCCTTTTACACTGGAAGGCCCATCTCAGGCCTGAGTCCCCAGCTCCAAGGGGCCGTCCCCCGCCAGGGCTTGACCTAGCTCTCGCTTCCCCCTGGACGTCGTGTCCTCTCCTCCCATGGCCAGTCAACATTCAGTTTCTTTTAGACCCCTGACCCGCATTTTCACATGACCCCGTGGTCAGACTGTCTCTTACTTCTCCTTGTGCCTTTGCGCTTGACTCCGGTGAGAAGCTGAGAAAACCTGCCTACCGTGTTGAAGCCGTCAGGGGCTTTCATGACCCCACGGCCCCATCAAGGTCACCGTCATCCCAAACCTAGTTGGTCGCCTTGGTCTTGCCTCTTTCAAGCCAAATCTTTCCAGTGCCGAGGCCAAATCAATGTCATGGCAAAATGAAGTAACTGCCTGATTGACACCCTCCCATCTTCCCATCGTAAATACACTCTGACCTGGGCCTCTGAGGCTGTGTCTGTGTCATCAGATTCCTACAGATCTCCCTCAGGGACAGTATTCTCTGCTCAGGGACTTTGCACCTGCTGTTCCCTCCGATGAGGGTGCCCTCCCTCCGGTTCTTCTGAGGTGGTCTCCCTCTTCTATTTCAGGCCTTGTTCTCCTCAATAGCCCAGCACGTTCCCCGGTACATAGTAGGTGCTCAAGAAATAAAGCCTTCAAATGCTATGGGTTCTCCCAACTTCCTTACTCATTTAGTTGATCAAGAAAGCTTCCTTCTTGAAAATTTCTTCTCGGGAGGTCTTCCAAGGCTCTAATTTGTTCTGGGACATTTGGTGACTGTATCCCACCTCATCTTCCTCCCAATCCCTCAAAACACGGACCTCCTCTAGATCTGGGGACAGATCTTTCCCAAGTCCCTTGGCCGCTGGCTGACAAGTTCACTGTATGTCCACAAGCATTTGCCAAAGAGCAGTCGTGTGTCAGGCTGGTGGAGGGACAAAGACAACCCGAAAGGTTGTAGGTAACAAGCCACCGACTAGAGCAGGAAGTGTGTGTGCACACGCCCTACAGCTGGGGTGGGCTGTTTTCTTTTTTGCAGTATTACCACAAGTCACATGATTTTAAAAATCTGTCCACTAGACTGGGAGAAAACGAAATCTGTCCACCGGATTGCCAAGATTGCCTGAGAGGTCGGAGAAGGTAGGCACTCTGCCAAACCACCTTCGGGTTTACAGGATTATGGGTCGTTAGGGGTCCCCAGCCCGCAACCTGTCTTGGCCATCGGGCAGGTTTCGTTTCATCTGCTGGCAGCTTCGATTTGAATCAGTTACCTACATGCCAAAAGCAAGGTTTCCTGGAATGACCCAGAATCTGGGATTTTAAAATTATATTCCATTATTAAAGTAATTATTTTTTTCAGGTTTTTATTTATTTTGAGAGACAGAATTCAGGGGAGGGACAGAGAGAGGAGAATCCCAGGCAGGCTTTGGGCTGTCAGCGCAGAGCGTGACACAGGGCTGGATTCACCAACCTGTAAATCATGACCTGAGCTGAAGTCCGACGCCCAAATGACTGAGCCGCCCACGCGTCCCGCCATTTTAATTAATTTAAACGGCCACATACAGCTAGAGGGTACTGGACTGGACAGCACAGGTTGGGGGCAGACTTCAGAGAAGGAAGAATTCCGGGTGAGATTCCCGGGCCTTCCTCACAGCTGACTGGGACAGACGGCACCCCTCTGTCGCCCCCCCAACCCTGGCCCTTTCGGGGTGTGTGTGTTGCGGGTGGGGCAGGAGGCCCGTCCTTGGGCCTGCTCCCCTCTAGCCTGCTATGGAAGGTGCTGGGGCGGGGAAGGGAAAAAGGCGTCACTGTCACAGTAAGAGGGTAACAGCGTTTTGGTGGACCTCACAAAAAAAATAAAGCAGAGTCATTTTCAGGAAAGCTGTTTTACTTTAGGATTTTGAAATACAACCCTGAAGCCAGGGAGACCGGCCTCCGGGGAAGGGGAAAACTAACACACAGGTCTGGCGGAGCCAGAGGGAGGCCGGGGCGGGGCGGGGCGGGGCGGGGCGGGGCGGGGCCAGGGACGCCCACCGCGGGCCTCGGTTGCCCAGGACACGGGGGACGCGGAGGCGCGCGCGCGCGCGCGCGCGGGGCGGGGCCCGGCGGAACCTGCGCGAGGCTAGTACAGGGTCTCGCGGGCGTGGGTTCGCAGGTGGCGCAGCAGGTGCGAGTTGCGGCTGAAGCTGCGGCCGCACTGCGCGCACGAGAAGGGCCTGGCCCCCGTGTGCACCAGCATGTGGCGCAGCAGATTACAGCTGCGGCTGAAGCTCTTGCCGCACTCCCGGCACTCCTGCGGGGGCTCGGCCGGCCTGGACGCCGCCTCGGTCCCCGCGCCCGCGTGGGTGGCCAGGTGCCGCTGCAGGTGGGCGTTGCGCCGGAAGCTCCGGCCGCAGGTTTGGCAGCCGTAGGGCCGCTCGCCGGTGTGGCTGCGGCGGTGGCGGGCCAGGTTGGAGCTGTTGCGGAAGCGGTAGCCGCAGGTGTCGCAGGCGTGGGGCTTCTCCCCGGTGTGGATGCGCTGGTGGCGCGCCAGGTGGGCGCTCTGGCTGAAGCCCTCGCCGCACTCGCTGCAGCGGCACGGCTTCTCGCCCGTGTGGCTGCGCCGGTGGCGGGCGAGGTCCTGCGTCTGGCTGAAGGTCTTGCCGCACTGGGTGCAGTGGTGGGGCCTCGGGCCGCCGTGCGTCAGGAGGTGGCGGGCGAGCCCCGCCCGCCGCACGAAGCGCTTCCCGCAGTGCGGGCAGCTGTAGGGCTTCTCGCCCGTGTGCACCCGCTGGTGGCACACCAGCTGGGAGCTCTGGCTGAAGCTGCGGCCGCACACCTGGCACGAGAAGGGCCGCTCGCCCGTGTGCACGCGCCGGTGGGCCCCCAGATGCTCGCTGCGCCGGAACGCCTTGCCACAGTCGTTGCACACGTACGGCCTGCGCTCCGGGCCCGAGCGCAGGCTGCCCGAGCACTCCGAGCACTGGTGGCCCTTGTCCTTGGCGTGGATCCGCAGGTGGCGCTTGAGGCTGGAGCGGCGCTGGAAGGTCTGGCCGCAGTGAGAGCACAGGACGACGGCCAGCTCGCGCGCTTCGGGCTTGGCCTCGGGGGCGCGCGGCGACCGCCGGCCCTCGGCGTGCGCCAGCAGGTGCTGCATGAGGCTGGCGCGCCGCTGGAAGCCCTGGCCGCACTCGGCGCACAGGAAGGCGGGCTCGGAGGAGTGCGTCTGAAGGTGCTTGTTCAGGTGGGAGCTCTGGCGGAAGCGGTGGCCGCACAGGTGGCAGGCGTGTGGCCGCTCGTCCGTGTGCGTGCGCATGTGCAGCTTCAGGATGGAGCTGCGGCCGAAGCTCTTCCCGCAGCGCTCGCACGGAAAGGACCGGGCGCCCGGGTGACTCCGCAGCTGGTGCGCCTCCAGGCGGGCCAGCTGTCGGAAGGTCACCCCGCAGTCGGTGCAGATGAATTCCATCTCTGCCTCCGACCTGGGAGGCCCGTCGGCCACTTTGACCTCCAGAATGTCACTCCTGCTGGGAGGGGACCCTCCTCCGCCGGTGCCACTCACTTCGGGGCCAGGCCCCAGCACCTGGACATGGGGCTCTTCCGCCGCCGGAGGACCGTCTGCCTGAGGCTCTGTTGAGAGGGCCGCAGGCCAGGCGACCGCCTTGGGCTCCTCTTTGAACTCCTCATCTGGGGTTCTGCTTCCAGGTCCTGAGAAAGAAGCAGGAAAAGGGGGGGGGCATGTGGGCAGGCCTATTCTTAGAGGCCCCCAGGAATTGCCAGGGCCTCATTGCCTCAAAGCAGAAAGAAACCCAGGATCCCAAAATCCGGGAGGGGGTGGCAGAAGGTGACGGTAAAAAACATAGAATTTACCGTAGTAACCATTTTAAAGTGCACAGTTCAGGTCCATCAGGTACATTCCCAGTGTTGTACAACTGTCACCACTGTCTATCTAGTGTCAGAACTCTGTCCTTCCCCTGGATGGAAACCCCAAACCCCTTAGCAAGCACTCCCATGACCACCCACTTTAAAAGCTCAAAGTTAACCGGGTTGATGATTACATCAAACACAGTAAGCCTCTAAAATAAGTAAAAGAGGGGCGCCTGGGTGGCTCAGTCAGTTAAGCGACTGACTTCGGCTCAGGGCAAGATCTCACGATTCGTGGGTTTGAGCCCTGGGTCTGGCTCTGTGCTGCCAGCTCAGAGCCAGGAGCCTGCTTCGGAATCCGTGTCTCCCTCTCTTCCTGCCCCTTCCTGCATTCACGCTCTCTCTCTCTCTCAAAAATAAATAAACATTAAAAAAAATTTTTAGGGGCGCCTGGGTGGCTCAGTCGGTTGAGCGTCCGACTTCGGCTCAGGTCACGATCTTGCGGTCCGTGGGTTCGAGCCCCGCGTCGGGCTCTGTGCTGACAGCTCAGAGCCTGGAGCCTGTTTCAGATTCTGTGTCTCCCTCTTTCTCTGACCCTCGCCTGTTCATGCTCTCGCTCTCTCTCTCAAAAATAAGTAAATGTTAAAAAAAATTAAAAAAAAATTTTTTTTAATAAAATAAGTAAGTAAGGGGCACCTGGGTGGCTCAGTTGGTTGAGCGTCGGACTTCAGCTCGGGTCATGACGTCATATTTGTGAGTTCCGGCCCCATGTCCGGATCCTCTGTCCCCTTCTCTCTGCCCCTCCCCCGCTCCTGCTTTTTCTCTCTCTCTCAGAAGTAAACGAACATTTTTTAAAAAGTATAAAATAAGTAAATGAATGGAGGAAGGAAGAAAGGAAAGAAGGAAAGAATTCGTGTTAACATAGCCCATTTTTAGCCAAAGAGGCTAAAAAGTCAGGTAGGGTCTGGAGCTTTAGAGACCACTCTGGAAACACAAGGAGAGAGCCTTCAGTGGTCCCCAGCTGGAAGGGCCGCTTACCCAGAGGGTGAACAGGCCACGCCTTCTTTGCTGGGACATCCTCGAAGGTCAGGGACTCCTGTAACAAAAGGATGAGCCAGATCCTTGGTGAGAGAGGAATGGGGCTGTGAGCTGAGGGGGATGGAAAACTCTGAGGGTTTAAATTAAGGAAGACACGGATTTGCCACAACAGCAGGGGCAGCGAGCGTCCGGGGGCCGAGGACCGTCTGGAGGGAGGGGCCGGGCCAGCTCACCAGCACAGCTGCAAGCTCCTGATCTCGGGCGTTTTCCTCCAGCCACAGGACAGGGCCCTGGGGGGCTGGCAGCATCGGGGGGGGGGGGGGGAAAGAGGGGGGGGGGGGGGGGGGCTTTCCCCCCCCCCGCCGGACGGGGGGGGGGGGGGGGGGGCGCACCCGTGGTCAGGGCCCTGGGAGAGACATCTCGGCGCTCTCCCCTCCCTGTCAAAGAGGGGGGTGCCTTCATCTCACCCCGTCCTCACGTACCAGGCCTCCTGGCTCCCACCTGCCCGGGGCACCAGCTGCTCACCACACTCTTGCAGGGCTTGGAATGTCCTCTTGGGGCCTGGGCTCAGTGGCTGCTTTGAACTTGGGGGATGTCTCCAGGTCCCCAGCTCAGCAGGCTTGGAGGGCCCTGGCTGGGATGCTGGGGGCTCCATGGCTGGCTCCGGGGCCGGGGGTCCTTCTGAGGGCGCTTCCTTTTTGGGGCTGTGGCTGGAGACCTGGGAAGAGCCCCCCTGGTCCTCCGCAGTGATGTCTGCACGGGGACAATTCTTGCCAGCATTAAAACTAAAATCCTGTGCAAAATGCATCCGTGTCAGGTGGCGAACAGGGCAGAGGGACGATGCGCGTCCTTCTCACTCCCAAGGGAAAGGGGGCCACGGAAAGGTGAGGGTCACAGGACTTAGGAGGTTAAGGAGCAATTGTCAGAGGGAGGAGAACGGAGTGTCGGGTGATTTCCTCGCGGGGCACCCGAGTCCCTGTCTTGCCGCCTGGCCGCCCCCCCCCCTTACCAGTGGCCCCGCGGCGCTGGACTCCCTCTGGACACCCTCCAGCAGCAGCACAACCTCCTCGCCGTCCCTGAGCTGCTGGCCCTGGAGCCGGGCCAGCAGGTGCGGGGGCAGCACGCTCAGGAACTGCTCCAGCACCAGCAGCTCCAGGATCTGCTCCTTGGTGTGCAGAGCGGGCCGCAGCCAGCGGCAGCACAGCTCCCGGAGCCGGCTCAGGGACGCCCTTGGCCCCATGTCCTCCTGATACTGGAAGCATCTGAAGAGCTGGTGAGCCACCTCGGGCCGGGGCCTGGCCTCAGTGTGCCTGAGGTCCTCCTGACCGACGGCCTCCTCCTCCTCCAGTTTGACGGCCCCGAGCTGCTCGGGCTCTCGGGCGGCCGGGACGGGTTCTTCGAGCATCCTTCAGCCGGGGTGGGGGGGCGGGGCGGGGCACGGCTCACTGCAGCTGGTCCCACCGTCAGGTCTCTCCCTCTCTGCTCCCACACCTGCGGTGTTAAGAAATGCCTAAAGATGTGGCCCCCGGAGGAATCATTTTTCTCTCGCCGGTCCTAGGCAACGGCTCGGCCGGCAGGACAGCCCCAAACACGAAAAGGCAGAGAAAACCGACAGTTCCGTGTCTCCACTCCCTCCTGCAGCATTTCGAATTTCACATCACTTCACCCCCAGTGATCAAAAGTGGCATCTCTGAGACAGGACCGCCTGGTTTCCCCGCCTCCTGAGGCCACAGGGAGGACACGGCACCGCCAAAGAGGGGTTCTTGGCAGAAACGTTCCATCGCAACGCGATCCAGCCTTTAGACCCCACTTTGCACTGCAGAAATGAGAATGGGTGGGAGGCCGGGGGGGGGGGGGTGCAGTGGATGAGAGCGATGGTGTTTAAGGGGACAAACTTGTCACTCATAGTGAATAACCCATAGAGATCTAATGCACAGTATAATGGATATAGACAATACTATTGCGGGGTAATTATGTAATTCGATAAATATCACTGCATCAGCAGTCGTGTTACAATATACAAACGTATCAAAGTAACACTGACACGCCTTTCACTGACACAATGTCACACGTCAGATTTATTCAATTAAAAGAAAAAAAGAACAAGCGAAATGATCCCTCGAGGAAACAATGGAACGAATTACAAATGCAGAATATTTCTCGCCAACTGGCCCCCGTCCTTCAGCATTATTTTTAAAAGCACCTGTAGGGGGCGCATCGCTCTAGGGGAAACTAACAGCCACATGGCCGAATGAAGGAACCTTGACCGGAGCCCGATGTTTTTAAAGAGGGGAGGGGATGGGTGGAGGGGGAAGCAGGGATGCTCTAAAAGATATTCTGGAGTCAGCTGGGGAAATGGGAAGATGGATGGGACACTAGATTGCAATGGAGCTGACCATTAATTTCTGAGAAAGGATTCCAGTCTTGTGGTTTGTGGGAAATGCCTCTATTTTGGGGACATGTTGAAGGGTTTGGAAGGAAGGGGGCCCGAGGGTTCAGCCATACTTAGGGATAGTAAAGGCAAATGGGGAAAGTAAAAGGACCACCGAATCTGGGAGATGGATGTGTTGATGTCCACTGCGTTGCTCTCTCAAAGTCTCCGGAAGTTTGGCAGTTTTAAAGACAAAAGGTGGGGGCTGGGTGCGGAGTGGGGATTCATGCATGGGATTTCTCCTTGACCAGACATCTTGACTCTCACTTGACGGCTCTGGGGGTGGCTCTCAGCAGTCAAGGCCAGGACCACCCGGCTGATCAGGGCAGGGCTGAGCCCCCACTTGGTGTACCAATCTCCTCCCCTCCCAGGTTCCACCAGAGACTGAGGGCAGGATGAGCCAGAGAGGTGAGATGGGGGCGTGGGTCTCCAGACGAGAGACTAAGGCTTGCAGAGATCTGCAGGGAACTTGCAGAGATCGGTGACAGATAGGTCTGCAAGGCCAATCAAAGCTGCCCTGTTCACCTCCAAGACCTCTAGTGGATACACCCTTGGGAGCTGGGTGAGGGGCAGGAGAGGCAATCATTTCTTTCATTCCTTTTTTTTTTTTTTTTTAATTCTGGATTCTTCCTTGGTCTACCCTTCTGGAAGGTATCTATCCCCAAATAGCAATAAAAAGTGGCTCTAACTGGCCACCAGGGGGCACTGGGTCCACAGGACTGACCACGGGCCCATCTCTCCTCTCAGACCAGAGGGCTCTGTAGGGCCACCCACTCTTTCCTTTTGGGGTCACCCAGATCTACGAACAGGGAGATGCCTCAAGTTCAGCCTCACCCCCAGGGGACTCAATTCGGTCCTTCAGCACAACCCTGAAGGCTTACGTCGTTCTGCACAGGCCAGCACCTCGGCTCCAGAGTTTTGAAGCACTTTTCCTCTCTTAATTTGGGCTGCAATTATTTTACGGATACAAAAACCCAAGTTCCAGCATCCGCCTGCCCTCCCTGCTCTCTCGCCTCAGGGCTACCGATGATGAGCTTCTCCCAAACCTGTTCCCCGAGCCCCACGCCAGGGACATCCCAGGCAGAGGGACATCACTCCCCACCACCCAGAGACAGCAGAGAGGTGCCCGCCACCTACAGACTAGCAACTGCTGTTCTCATTACTGCTGGGCAAAACCACAAGTGAGCACAGCTAACAGTCATTCCGTCACGGGCCCGCCTTGGCAATGCGGCCGGGGTGAAATCAGCCTCGTCAAGAGCTTTGGACAGTTTGCGGAGGAGCCTCCTTGTTGCAGAGCTGAGGGCGGAAGGAACCTCCTGTTCTGGTGGGGGGAGTGAGGCGTGGTGTGACAGAACAGAGGAAGAGCGGGTTTTATACCCGGCCAGGCGCTTCCACCTCAGAGAGGGAGAGCCCGGGGATGCTGAAACAAAGGCCCAGGGTTACATCCTGACCACCTGCCCCCCGGGCAGCCATGGTGGCTCCAGCCTCTCTCCGGCCCCCCTCCCCGTCCCTCCTTCGCTCGACCCCACGGGGCGCCTCTCACCCCCTGACGTCTCTCTTCAGGGACCCCCGACACACCAGCAACCTGCATCTACCCGTCCGTGGTCACGCTGGGCCACGATCACGGCTGAGGGTCTCTCTCCCCTCCGCCTGCGAGTAGGAGCTGCGTCTCGAGCACAACCGTTCGCCTCGTGCTTGAAGCGGCTTCCGTGTGTGTTAGTAGAAGTAACACAACGAGGATGGCCGCCTGGCAGCTGTACTTACTGAGGAAAGCACTCGAAGCTGGTGCAGAAAAAGTCTCTGATAGGTGTGGAAGAGAATGGGCTTTTGTCTCACTCTTTGGGCAGCAGGAGCGAAAGGATAGAACCGATCGCGTGTGACCAGCAGCCTCGTGATAATAGCTGGCAGGTACTGAGTGCTGATCTGGAGGGGCTCTCAACTCAGGCTTGCTTCGCCCACCCCCAGCCCACGGGGTGGGTTATAATTTCTCCATGTGACAAGCGCAGAGGCCACACTGGGAGCCGACGGGTGCCTTGCTCAAGGTCACAGCAGGGGGAGCCAAGATTTTCTTTAAGGTGAGAACACTGATCTTGACCAGGGTGCAAAAGCTCGGAAACAGAAAAGGACCCAGTTCCCCTCCCTCCCGGTGCGATTGGCCTAGTTTTAGCCAGAATATCACGGCGCGATTCAGAAAAAATAAGGAGATTCCGAGTTCCAGCCCTCAGGCCTAGACACAGGCAGGGGTGCCCGGAAACTTCAGGTGAGGTGGTAAGGCTTGAAAGAGGAGGAATTTAAGGGAATTTGGCTTCAGAGCCTCTCCTTCCCACCCCCCAGTCTCCAGGACAAAAGCTCTGTTCATATGCACATCCGTGGGGGGTGAGAGCTCTTCAGCTACCCTCCAATATTCGACCAGCTTAATCTGGAGCCCAGCGAGGTGGGAGGCAAGGGCTGGACCAGCCCGGGGTGGCAGTGCGGCCGCAGGACCCACCCAGACAACGGGAGAGCCCCGAGCCCGGATCCTTGGCCGGGGACCTTCCCTTTCTCCCTGGACACAGCTGGCAGGAGAGTCACAGGCCACTTTTTGTTGGCCAGGCTCCCCTCCGGGTGGTGAGCTGAGTCCAGGAGGCCGGCCGTCCACCTGGGGGCACATGGAGCCTGCCTGCCTTCCCCTCCCCAGTGGGTACAGCAAGCCCATGTTACAGGAAGTCCCGCCACCCTCCTCGATGGCCCCAGAGCTGGCTGGCACTGGGCTCCCAGCATAGACCACCCACATCCTTCCAAGACTTTTTTCTTTTCCAGTTTCCTAATCCCCCATCCCTTCGCTGAGGCCCAGGTCCCTCTTTTACCTCCAAGCTGCTAGGAACCCCTTGTGTCTGTCCTGGCAGCCTTTACCCCAGGCTTCCTTGCAACTCACCGCTCGGGGTCCCCACTCCAGAGGGGGGGTTGCTAAGGGTTCTTTGAGGGCCCCAGGGCCAGAGTCAGCCTCAGCCAGACTGGGAAAGGGCTCCCGGAAAATTGAACAGGAAGTTCCCAGCTCTGGTCCCATCCAGGTAATGAGGGGGCTTCCTAGAGTTAACCCTTAACCTCCCAGTTTGGGAGTGGGGTGGGGAGAGGGAGGGGCCAGAGAAATGAGGATTTAGCGGCTAATCCAGAGTCCAACCTGGGACTGAGTAGGAGAGTCTAACTCCCCCTCCAGGTAAGAACTCACCCCCCCTCATCAGGACTTGTCCTGTTCTTCTTGGGGGCGTCTGTCACCCTATACTTTCTGAGGGGACCAGAGCTGCCATTTTATTTTATTAAAAAATTGTTTTAATGTTTATTTATTTTTGAGACAGAGAGAAAGAGAGCACGAGCGGAGGAGGGGCAGAAGGGGGGGGGGGGACAGAGGATCCGAAGAGGGCTCTGCACTGACAGCAGAGAGCTGGACGCTGGGCTGGAACTCACCAACGGTGAGATCATGACCTGCGCCTAACAGACTGAGCCACTCAGGCGTCCCCAGAGCTGCCATTTTAAAATGCCTATTGTGTCGTGGGGCTCTTTGCTGGGCATTTCATTCACGCCACAAATCTTTGCCAAGGGCCAGTTTTGTGCCAGGCACAGTTGCAGGGGCTGGGGTAAGCAGGAGGAACCGGCCCTGACTTCAGAGGGCTTACACACCCGTGTGCCGAGCAGTCCCGGGCTAAGAATAACACAACAGGATCACGTGATGGCGGAAGAAAGGGCGCCATCGACACCAACAAAGATCTTCCCAAGAATCCTGCCGGGTGGCTTTTATCCCAGGTTTCCCAAACACGAAGCAGGGGCTTCCGGGAAGGGAAGTGACCTCACCACTGGCCTTGAGCCCAACTCGACCTCCAAAGTCAAGACTGCATTTGCTCTAAGGTGTCTTTTTGGGTCGTGCTCTTGGGCGGCCGCAGCCCGGAGGGCGTTTTCCTCGTAGGAACCTGCGGTTCAGAGCCCGCGGGCACTCTCGCGGTGCCCTGTTTTGGGGACCCCGGGACACCTGAGCTCGCTCTGGCTCCTCAGCCAGGTGGTTGTCTTCCTGCACGTAGCACCTGGGATTAATCTTGTTCCTTTATTTTCAGTGTCTAGTGTGGGCCTCACTGGACAACAAGCTCCCTCTGGACAAGTGGTGTTTCCCTTATCTGCTCCGCGTCCTCCACACCTGGCCCAGAGCTGGCATGTGTCCAAACAGACGAAATGGCTTAGGAGGCGGCCCTCGAGACCCACAGCACGCAGAGCGTGCAGGCGCCCAGCCCCGGTAGCCCCACCGCAGCCCACCTCCTGAGCGAGGTCGGTAAACCCCGCCCCAGGGAGGAGCCTAGAAACTCCACCTCCTGGGCGGGGCCGGGAG
>NC_064814.1:59639530-59648997 GCF_023721935.1 Panthera uncia
CCCCAGGGAGGAGCCTAGAAACTCCACCTCCTGGGCGGGGCCGGGAGCTCCACCGCCGCCCACCTCCTGGGAGAGGTCGGGAAACCCCACCCCAGGGAGGAGCCTAGAAACTCCACCTCCTGGGCAGGGGCCGCAAAAGCCAACTCCCGGGCGGAGGCGCCCCCCACACCCAGATCTGGACCCCTCCCGGCCGTCCCTGACTTGCCCCTTCCCCCAAGACTGACCTGCTTCCCCGTGGCTGTGGCTTTCGAGGACGTGGCCTTGTCTGAGCCCTGGGTGTGGGGACAACCGGGCCTGTATGGATATGATTGGGAAGAACTGCTAGAACGTGGCCTCCACGGGTAAGGATCGGGGCGCGCAGGGAGGGCCTGGGGAACTGGCTCAGCCGGAAGGCTCGGGTTTCGCTGTTAGCACTGACTTTCAGGCCTCCGACTCAGACATGCTACCTCTCCTGGAAATATGTCAGAGAGGTGGAGACCAGCTCCATTTCTAAACCTGTGGCCGAGCATGCGCTTGGCTAACAATCCTGTTTGTTGCTGGCCCATTGCGGTTGTGCACCATTTCATTAATTCATTCATTCATTCATTCATTCATTCATTCCTGCGGGAAATGTTTGCTTCCCTCCTGTGTGTCTGGTACTGTCCTTGACCCCAGGGACCCAGTGCCGAGTGAGACAGACAAGTGCTGCCCCCATGAGGCTTACAGTCTGGGCAGCCAGGTCACCAAAGCTGGGATTCCTTGGACTCCTCTCATTAACTAAAGTTACTTTGCAGAAAAAAAAGGGCTTATTGAACGTTGAAGTCCCTTACACTCCCCTCTCCCAGCATTACTCAGTAATAGACGAAAATTCTTGTGAAATTGCTTGGGTTGTTATTTATTTCCACTTAGTGAGTGATAAATCTCCAAAGGAGAGATTTTTAATGAAAATCTACCTATTTGGGGTATATTTCAATATCTCCTAAAATTATCTTGAAAATGCACACTTAAACTATTTTAGTTGTTACCTTGGAATTTTTTTAAAGTTCACACCAAGTTACATTTTGAAAAAAATATTTATTTTTTGTAGAGGGGAGAGCACAAGTTAGAGAGGGGCAGGGATGGGGGAGGGGTGTCAGAGGATCCCAGGAAGGCTCTTCACTGACAAGCTGACAGCAGCAAGCCTGATGTGGGGCTCAGACTCACGAATGGGGAGATCATGACCTGAGCTGAAGTCAGAGGCTCAACCGACGGAGCATGCCGCTAATAATTATTTTTTAACTACGTTTTTAAATTTTAATTCCAACATAGTTAACACACAGTGTTATAATCAGTTTCAGGTGTACAACTTTTCTTATTAAATGTGAAAAAGACTTCAGGTCTAGTATCCGCCAGGCCAGTAAGAGCGCCTGACTGATGGAACCTTTCTCTCTCATCTTTTACGAGATTTCAGGGGCGCCTGGGTGTCTCGGTTGAGCGTCTCTGACTCTTGCTTTTGGCTCAGGTCATGATCTCACGGTTTGTGGGTTCGAGCCCCATGTCGGGCTCTGCGCTGACCGCACAGAACCTGCTTAGGATCCTATTTCCCACTCTCTCTCTGCCCTTTCCCCACTCGCTTGCTCTCTCTCAAAACTAAATAAATAACCATTAAAAAGAGAGAGAGAGAGAGCTTGCAGGAGAAAGACACGTTTTCCTGTATTTTCTATTTCTGTAGTATTCCTCCAGTGAGAATAATTCAGGGCAAAGGGGAGAAACCCTTCTCCAGCTCTGGGAAAGATGACTGTTAAAACCTCTTCTTACCATGGTCACATCCTCTGCCCTCTTTTCCTTTGCCTTTCTGTTTCTGGACACACCAGGTCGATCCCACTCGCCATGCTGGCCTGGAAAGGAGGCTCTCACCCTCGCCCTTTGTCCGCTTCTCTTCAATCTTTTTCTTTTTTCTTCTTCTTCTTTTTTTTTTTTAACTTTTCCAACGAGTATTTATGATTAGTTAAGCCATGCTTCAGGATCCCAGGGTGGGGATCACCATGTACCCAGGTCCCCCCTTCACTGCCCTAGGAGAAGGATGGAATACAGACGAGAGCTGCGGGGAGCCAGTTCAGATCTTCCCGGGAAACCTGCCTTCCGCCCGGTGGTCGTCCCAGGCTGCCACCCAGGATATGGGGCAAAGGGACTTGTACACACGCCGGTACCATTCGCACACGGAGACCTCACCCCCTTTAGCAGTCATCGCCTTCTCACAGCGGTGGAAGTCTAGGTAGTTTTGCCAGGAGTTCCGGGTCTGGTTCTGGTTGGGGAAGTGGCTGTCAAAAGGGGCGGTCTGGTCGTTCTTGATTTTGGTCTTGATGTCTCCTGCCGTGGTGCTGAGTCCTAAAGACACCCCCGAAGCACCTCGCAGCTCAGTGTGACCCTCAGCAAAGACCTCCTCTTCAATCTTAAACGGCCGTCTCCTCGTGGAAACCACCCTTGTTAAAGTGTCCCCTCCCAGCGTGCTCTGTTCCCGTCCCAGCACCTGCCACAGACTGTGATTCACTTGCTGCTTTCCTCTCTGCTTGGCTCTTGTCTGTCCCCGCACCGGACTGTCAGCCACAGAGCGTGTCTCAGCGGGTCATGGTTCCCAGTTGACCGCTCAGTGGATTTGATCTTCTGTCTTCCTTCCTTTTTTTACCTATCCTCTATCTTCTGTTTTCCCTGTTTCTCCCACTGTCTCCTCTCAGCCTTCTTCACCAGCTTCGCTTTCTTTGCCTGAGCATTAAATATTGGCACTCTGCACGGCTCCGGGCCCGGGGGGCCTCCGGTGACCTTGGGTCTGCTCTGACCCACCCTTGTGTAATCCACTGCCTGTGTGTGTGGGCGGGGGGCGGGCTGGATTTAGTGATTCACTTCTAAGAAACCGAATCCAGCAGGAGGGAGGGGTGTCGCTTCTGAGATTCTGTTGTAAACAGACTGTGGCTTCGTCTTGGGGGCCCTCAGATGCGCGCTGTCTCAATCTCTTGCTTGCTTACCCTGGGGGAGCCATGTCTGAGGAGAGGCCCTTGTGGTGAGGGACCAAGGCCAGTCACCTTGGACCCTCTCCCCACAGTCAAGCAGACAAGTTGACCACAGCTATTGACCTGGAGCCAGAGGCACCTAAGTATTTATTATTTTTTTTTTTCAAAAAAATTTTTTTTTTCAACATTTATTTATTTTTGGGACAGAGAGAGACAGAGCATGAACGGGAGAGGGGCAGAGAGAGAGGGAGACACAGAATCGGAAACAGGCTCCAGGCTCTGAGCCATCAGCCCAGAGCCTGACGCGGGGCTCGAACTCACGGAGTGCGAGATCGTGACCTGGCTGAAGTCGGACGCCCAACCGACTGCGCCACCCAGGCGCCCCCTAAGTATTTATTTTAAGATACCATGTGTGGGGATCATTTGTTACGCAGCAGTAAATAACTAATACACCTCCCTTTTTGGTTTCGTAGCCACGGTGGCCTCAATAACCTTTCCCAATGCCAATATCCTTGTACTTATGTTTTATTTCTCAACTCTTTGGGTGTCTCATAAATGCCCCCAAAGTCTTCATTTTCAAAGCCAAACTCACACGGCCACTTAAACGCAAGCTCCACGACAGTGGCTTTGTTGTCATGCTCTGCTGTGGTCCTCACTAAATGTGGATCCAATGAGTCTTTCACATCAGATCTCTGCTTCTGGTATTCTCTGTTTCGGTAAACGTAGTATGGTCCATTCGGTCACACAAGCCAAGAATTGGGATTTATCCCGGATCCCCTTGAGTTCCCTCATCCTGACATCTCATCAGTCGCCACGTTCCGTGCGTTTTCCAAGTCTGCCTGTTTCTTTACTTCTGCTGCTGTCATCTGAGTCCAAGCCTCCATTGTCACTTCCCTGGACCATAGCAATGGCCTAACTGGTTTCACTTCCTTTACTTTTTTTTTTTTTTTTTTGTTTAACATATATTTATTTTTTACAGAGAGAGACAGAGCATGAGTGGAGGAAGGGGCAGAGAGAGGGAGGGAGACACAGAATCCAAAGCAGGCTCCAGGCTCCGAGCTGTCAACACAGAGCCTGACATGGCGCTCGAACTCACAAACTGGGTTGGGAGCAGGGTCAGTGGGGGAGGGGGGGGGGCGGCGGCAGGGAGATCATGACCTGAGCTAAAGTCGGATGCTTAACTGACTGAGCCACCCAGGCACCCCTCATTTACATTTTTTTTTAGGTTCATTTATTTATTTTGATAGCTGACTTGAGCAGGGGAGGGGCAGAGAGAGAGGGAGAGAGAGCATCCCAAGAAGGCTTTGCACTGTCAGCACAGAGCCCAGTGTGGTCTCAAACCCGGGAACTGCGAGATCATGACGTGAGTGGAAATCAAGAGACAGATGCTCAACAGACTGAGCCACCCAGGTGACTCAGGGCACCCAGGTGCCCTGATTTTATTTTTTAATTTTTTAATGCTTATTTACATTGAGTCGGGGAGGGGCAGAAAGGGAGGAGGACAGAGGCTCTGAAGCAGGCTGTGCGCTGACAGGAGTGAGCCCAATGTGGGGCTTGAACTCATGAACCATGAGATCACAACCTGAGCCGAAGTTGGATATTCGCCAACTGAGCCACCCAGGTGCCCCTATTTATAATTTTGTTTTTTAAGTAATCTCCACACCCACCCTGGGGCTTGAACTCACAACCTCAAGATCAAGAGCTGCATGTTCCACTGAGCCAGCCAGGCACCCATTTTCCCATTTTTTGTTTTTTGTTTTTTTTATTTTAAAGAAAAATTTTAGGTGTAACATACAGAAATGTACCCAAACCAAAAATGTAGAGTGTCATGAGTTTGCATCAGATGAAAACAGCCCTCATATTCCAGCCCTCCTGGCCACTTCCCTCCCCCATAATCGTCATCTTGACTTCCTACCACAGCAGGTTTGTCTGGTCTGGTTTTGAACTTCATGTAAATGAAGTCACACAATAAGAAGTGTTTTCTTTTAAGATTTTATTTTTCAGCAATTTCTACACCCAACACGTGGCTCGAACTCACAACCTTCAGATCAAGAGTCGCACTGACCCTACAACATTGTCTCTACCAACTGAGCCAGCCAGGTGCCCCCAAGGAATTCTTCATCTGGCCTTACTCCACAGTGGGAGACTCAATCCATGTTTTTGCTTTTTCCCTGAACAGTATTTCCTGGTGCATTATTTGTTCATCCTACTGTGGCTAGACAGTTGGTGGGTTTTGGTTTGGAGTTACATGTAGTAATTCTTACATGTCTCTGGTGACCATAAATGTGAGTTACTGCTGGGTTCTACCCAGGAGTGAATCGCTATGTCACAGCATATGTCGATTTCAGCTTTAGAATATTCTGCCACTTCTAGAGAGCCTGTACGGTTTCCCCTCCCACCATCTATAGATTCGTCTTGTGTATTTCTTGCTCTGGTGCTAGGACCAGCCATTTTTCCAAGGGCCCTGATTCTTATCATTAGCTGATTTTTCCCCCCTACATTATAAAGCATTCACAAGCAATCCCTATCAAAATAACACCAGCATGCTTCACAGAGCTAGAACAAATAATCCTAAAATTTTATGGAACCAGAAAAGACCCCAAATAGCCAAAGCAATCCTGAAAAGGAAAACAAAAGCTGGAGGCTTCACAATTCCGGACTTCAAACTGTATGACAAAACTGTAATCATCAAGACAGTATAGTAGTGGCACAAACACAGACACACAGATCAGTGGAACAGAATAGAGAACCCAGAAATGGACCCACAAACGTATAGCCAACTCGTCTTTGACAAAGCAGACAGAATATCCAATGGAATAAAGAAAGTCTCTTCAGCAAATGGTGTCGGGATAACTGGACAGCAACATGCAGAAGAATGAACCTGGACCACTTCCTTACACCATACACAAAAATAAACTCAAAATGGATGAAAGACCTAAACATAAGACAGGAAGCCATCAAAATCTTAGAGGAGAAAACAGGCAACAATCTCTTTGACCTCGGCCGCAGCAACTTCTTACTCAACACGTCTCCGGAGGCAAGGGAAACAAAAGCAAAAGTGAACCATTGGGACCTCATCAAGATAAAAAAGCTTCTGCACAGTGAAGGAAACAATCAGCAAAACTCAAAGGCAACCGACAGAATGGGAGACGATACTTGCCAACGACATATCAGATAAAGGGTTAGTATCCAAAATCTGTAAAGAAATTATCCAACTCAATACCCCAAAAAACAAATAATCCAGTGAAGAAATGGGCAAAAGACATGAATAGACACTTTTCCAAAGAAGACATCCAGATGGCCAAGAGACACGAAAAAATGCTCAACACCGCTCATCATCTGGGAAATACAAATCAAACCCATAATGAGATTCCACGTCACACCTGTCAGATGGCTAAAATGAATAACTTAGGCAACAACAGACGTTGGCAAGGATGTGGAAAAAGAGGACCCGTTTTGCACTGCTGGTGGGAATGCAAACTGGTGCAGCCGCCCTGAAAAACAGTATGGAGGCTCCTCAAAAAATGAAAAATAGAACTACCCTATGACCCAGCAATTGTACTACGAGGTGTTTATCCAAAGGATACAAGAGTGCTTATTCGAAGGAGTACATGGACCCCAATGTTTATAGCAGCACTGTCGACAACAGCCAAAGTATGGAAAGAGCTCAAATGTCCATGGACTGATGAATGGATAAAGAAGATGTGGTGTATACGTCCAAAGGAATATTACTCGGCAGTCAAAAAGAATGAAATCTTGCCATTTGCAACAATATGGATGGAGCTAGAGTGTCTTATGCTAAGCGAAATGAGTCAGAGAAAGACAAATACGTGATTTCACTCATAGGTGGAATTTAAGATACAAAACAGAAGAACATAAGGGAAGGGAAGCACAAATAAGATAAAAACAGAGGGACATAAAGCATAAGAGGCTCTTAAATACAGAGAGCAAACTGAGGGTTGCTGGCGGGGTGTTGGGTGGGGTGATGGGCTGGATGGGTGAGGGGCATTAAGGAGGACACGCGTTGGGATAAGAACTGGGTGTTACATGTAAGTGATGAATCACTGAAGTCTGTTCCTGAAATCATTATTACACTGTATGTTCACTAAGTTGGATTTGAAATTTAAATAAATAAAACAAAGCATTCACAAAAATTGAATTTTTAAAAGGATGAGATAAAGTAAAAACAAATGGAAGCTCTACATTTTATTCGTACAAAGTGAAGTAAAAAGAATGTAAAAGATTCTGAGCAGGGACCACGTGGGACGCAGAGGAGGGAGTCTGAGGGCTGGGAAGTGAGGGAGGGAGACTGCCATAGGACGAAGGGCTGTAAATACCAGCAGAAAAGGCCATCGAGGGTGGGTGCTTGGGTGCCATTGTCATTTGCTCCTGTGAGGGACCTCCGCTAAGGGTCCTGTGATGCTGAGCTGGGCAGAATGCCTCCTGAGTGCCCCTGTCCCTACCTGCTTCAGTGTCCTAGGGTTGCATGAGTGAATGTAACCTGAAACTCGACCGAAGACCTTGGGGGTGGGGGGACACTTTAGGTATAAGATGGCAGAAGGTAGCAGCTGCAGCAGCAAAGGGTGTTTTAGGATGATGACACGCCCTGGCTTCCTAAAAACACACCAATCTCTAGTGAAAAAGTAACTTAATTTACTCTAATTTCCACCCCAAAGGGCCAGCTGGAGTAAGTCTTGAGCTATTGATTGAGCCTAGTTTCACGAGAGTGTCCCCTCCCTGCGTATAGTGTGAGCTGTCTTTAGCTTCTAGGTAGAGAATGTTCTGGAAGTTGGGATGTGGGTGCTTGGGGGATATATCCAGCCTATCCTTTTTTTTTTTTTTTTTTTTTTTTTTGAGAGACAGAGTGCAAATAGGGGAGGGACACAGAGAGAGGGAGACACAGAATCCTAAGCAGGCTCCAGGCTGTGAGCTGTCCGCACAGAGACCGCCGCGGGGCTTGAACCCACGAATGGTGAGATCATGACCTGAGCCAAAGTCAGATGCTTAACCCACTGAGCCACCTAGATGCCCCCACAGCCTAGCTTATTAAGTTTCGTGGTGGTCGGAGGGAGGTTCTGGCCTGGAGTCCACAGCTTGCCAGGCTGAGACTGAAGGTGCTCGTCTTGACAATCAAGGAAAGAAGGTCTTGGTCATGTTGCCCAGTAAGGAGTCTTTTTGCCTTTTCTGGGGTTTGCCCAGGGCAGGAAAAGGCCGTTTCTGCTGCCTGTGATGGGCAGGCTGTTGGGTCAGCCATACAACAGAATATGCCATAGCTACAGTCCAGCAAGGCATTGCTTGAGATTTCCAGAACTCAGCACATAGCCCCTCCCTTTAAACCGGCTCTGAGAGACTTGACCAAACTCTAGAATGGCTTCTAGCAGCACACGGCTAGCATGACCCCGTCCATGAAAACATCTGCCTGAGAAAGCTCAGTGCTGCGGGGAGAATTCAGTGCTTGTTCCAGCCAACACCTGATGAGAGGCCCCTGACCTCCCTTTCTTAAGAGCAATTCCTAAAAAGGGCTTCAGACTCGGAGCTACGTGTCTCTTACAACCCAGAAGCATCTGTCCTGGGCCTGAGAGCCTTTCCTTTGGAATGTTCTCGTCAGGAAGGACATGGCCTCTGTCTCCCTTCTTCCAGGGAGGATAGACTCCCGACTTCCACACCTGCCAGCGGACACGCCTGGCCTAGTCTCACCCACGCTGGCCTGCTCTTTGTGATCGTTCACTTCTCTGACTCTAGTGAGCCCTGTTCTCCCCCTCCCTCGGTCTCCCTTGGAAACCCCGGTCACCTCTGCACAAGTCGGAGGGAGCTCAGCTCTTTCCCTGCTGTCAGCAGTTACCGAATGAAATCTGCTTCCCCTGCTTTGACGAATGGTTGTTTGGTGCTAATGCGCTGCATGTTTTCTTTGTGTTTTTATATTTAATGAGCTATGTGTCACACAGAGGGAGCGGGTCAGCAGCAAGGGCCTGCGCGCAGACAGCCTCAGTTTCCCCACAGGGGACGCCGTATGTGTCCCGCCCCGCAGTGTGTGTCCACCCTGCGGTCCTCACCCGCGCCGGCTGTCACCACGCACGGTGCCCAGAGGCGGGCGCCGCCAGAGAGCCGGGAAACCGGAAGTTGGGATGGGGCAGCCGGACGGGAAATGCGGGCACACCGGCCAGGGGTAGGCGGCACCCGGGTGACCCTCCCCCCATCGGCAGGCCTGTCCCTCGGGGGCGCGGACGGGAGCGCGCGGGTAAGGCGACGGGGCGGAGCCCTGGGGAGCCGGATGGGCGGAGCCACCGGGAACCAGCCAATCAAAGGTGTGTCCCGTGGGCGCGTGGGCGGGGCGGCGTCGTTGCCTCGGCGACGGGCTCCCGGCGTCAGTGTTCCGCAGACTGCGGGGCTCCTGGGCCTCCAGCTGGTTGGGACTTGTGCCTGTGAGGCCGCCTCGCGTCCAGGGACGGGGTCACGGGCGTGTCGCCGCCCCTCCGGGGGTGAGAGGGCCGCTGGCCGCGT
>NC_064814.1:59649097-59685839 GCF_023721935.1 Panthera uncia
CCCCCCCCCCCCCCCCCCCCCCATCTTCTCTCCTTCCTAAGGCTTGATCTCGCCATTACCCTGTCTCCAGCCTGGCTTATCAGCCTTAATTAGTAAAAGCTTTTTTTTTTTTTTTTTTTTCCTTTAACGAAACGTTTTTCTTCTTACTTCAGATGATTTCTTTTTCTAGTTTTTATTATTCTGAGTGCTTTTGTAAGACCTGAGTCAGTTCTCAGGCCAATCTCTGAAGGTCGATCACGATTTATTGGCTGAAGGTGACCTCTTCATAAGCTCAGTGAAGCCGCCAGACATTGGAGTTGGCCTTCCTTGAGTGTTCTCCCTGTCTGAAGCTCAGATAAGCACTTCCATCCATGGTAGTTATCCTTGTGACAGGCTTCTGAGGTGAGTACATCTCTAGACTGGTGCCCTGTGAGCTGGACAGCAGGTGTTTTCTGCTGGGGTTGTACAGAGTTCTTAAATTTTTTATTTTAATCATGAACATTTAAAAGTTGGGACATTTTGGGGCGCCTGGGTGGCTCAGTCGGTTAGGCGTCTGACTTCGGCTCAGGTCACGATCTCGCGGTCCGTGAGTTCGAGCCCCGCGTCGGGCTCTGTGCTGACTGCTCAGAGCCTGGAGCCTGTTTCAGATTCTGTGTCTCCCTCTCTCTCTGACCCTCCCCCGTTCATGCTCTGTCTCTCTCTGTCTCAAAAATAAATAAATGTTAAAAAAAATTAAAAAAAAAAGTTGGGACATTTCACACAGAAATCTAATTCTTTTTCGGCTTCTCTTAAAAAGTCTTTAAGCTTTGGCAATACTGAGCCCCCAACGGCCCCCTTTGAATACAACATGACTTCTTGAGGCTCTGAGTGCCATCTTACATCCAAGCCACTCGTCATATGTTGTGCTGCCTGCTTGCTGGAGGCGTTTAGAGTTTTGATCTCTGCTTTGCTTACTGACTCACCTTTCCGTGGTGCTTTTCTGAAGTCTTTTAGGGACTTCAATTCCCACACATCAAATATGACATTTGCTTCCCCCTAGACCTGCTCAGTCCTAGAGCCTAGACTGTGGAAGCGTTTCCTCCCCCGTTCAAGAAGGGGCTAATGTCTGTCATATAGTAGGTGCTCAATAAATATTTTCCGAACCGTTAAATAAATGTTGAGACTTCATTTGGTCCGGTTTAGGTGATCCCGTGCTAGGATCCAAACCGCTCAGCTTCCCCAGAGTCCTTGAAGTGGCCCCTTTTGTCTGGTAGAGAAACATTTGCCCAACAGTCAAGACGTGTCCACATTTTTGGGACTCAGTGCACTCTTGGAACTGCCACTGACATGGCCTCAGGAGTGACTTCCCTTACTCCGGATGCTTGTCATGCTCCTTGTTGATGGAGAAACACTCACAGAATGAATAGTTCATCTTTTCCACAGCCCCCTGTCACTTTCCAGTTTATAGCTCGCTGGCTTGAAAATAGTAATTTTTTTAAGTTCATTTATTTTTGAGAGAGCGAGAATGCATGTTTGTGCGAGAAGGGGAGGGTCAGAAAGAGAGGGAGAGGGAATCCCAACCAGGCTCCGCTCTGACAGCAGATAGCCCAGCGCGGGGCTCTATCTCACAAACTAAACTGCGAGATCATGACCTGAGCCGAAGCTGGACGCTTAGCCGACTGGGGCACCCAGGTGCCCCTGGCTTGAAAATACTCCTGACTTTTGCTACAACTGCGTACATCCCTCTTTACCTTGAAGATTAAGATGCCTGGAAATAATGACCAGAGACAAACCCCAGGGGTAACATTTTTTGTTCATCAGAGTGACAGTAGAATAGATCAGAGTCCTAAAACACAATTAACTCCAAAAGCAGGGTTGCAAATTCAAAATGCTGCGGAGGCAAGTGTAGTTGAAATGCAGCCACATGAGAGCAGGCCCTGAAGGTGGGAAATATGAGTCCAGGGTTGCCCAATGATCTGCTTGTTTTCAAGAAAATCGATTTTATGAGAACTCTACTCATTTTTAAATGTCAGAAACAAAGTTTTAAGGAAATTAAACCCCTGTGAGCCCACAGCACGCCCATAGGCTGGTACAGGGGCCAGTTGTGCCTGGTACTGGATGAAAGGATGCGTCTCAGAGGACTCTGATGGCCGCAGGCCACGGGCATGGAAATGTTTCCTGGAATCTGACCCCAGAGCTGGCCCCACTCCTTTCCTCTGACCCATGTGCCCTGCTCAGAGGAGAGATGGGTTCTTCACCCTAGAAAGTGAAGCGCAGTCTCTGTCCTCCATTTTGGGAGCCTTAGTTCTCAGGTCCAAATGGAAAACAAAGACTAAGTGGTGGGGTAGGCAGTCCGGGCCCCTGTCGATATAGCTGGGTCAGACCCTTTTACCCCTGCTCTCCCTGGCCTTGAGAGGGAGCTGGGGGAGAGCAGATCTAGAAAAATCAGATTGGTCCCACATCTTTTCAAGCTGTGGGGCATGGGGTGGGGGGTGGTGGAGAGGAGAGTTCCTGGGCCTATTTCCTAAGTTTGCTCTGAGGGAGAGAGAACTCCCTGCCAGTCTTGGGGAGAGCCCAGACGACCTGCTCACAAGCCTGGGCGCCTTACGTGAAATCCAGGACCGTGAGAGACCATAAGACCTTCAGAGGCCCTGTGTGTTGTGAAGGACCATCGTGCCCCTCTGCCAGAAAAGTGCACTCACTCCTGTGAGGACAGCTGCAGTGCCTTCTTTGAAACGTCAAATATCTGGTCCTTCCACAGAATTTGTTTTCCAATCTCCGCATCCTGCTCTACTGGTAGCACAAGAACGTACCAGGTAAAGCGATCGTCAGCTGGCAGTGCAGATCTAGGACTCAGGTCCCTGCCTAGAGCAGGTGCAGCCCAGCTCCGGACCCCAGCCCCGGAACGCTCGAAGCTGGGAACCCTGTAGGGCTGCAGCTGCGTGGGGAACGGGATATGGGAGGGACTTCCTGTTGTCCCTAATCCCAGTCTCCACCCGGCTCCCCGGCCCGGTGTAGGCTGTGGAGTCTCCCTTCCCGGGGGAGGGGGCCCCCAGCGCCCGAGGTGCCCCCTCCGCCTCCACTTCGGTGAGAGGGGTGCTGGGGAGGGCGCCTGGATCCCGAGATCCACACGGGTGGCCAGCTGGCGGGAGGGGACGGGGTCAAAGGTGGAAGGCTTCAGGCTGGTGGGGAGAGAAGGGGGCCCGGACCCAGGTTCGGGAAGGGGAAGGACGTGGGCCATCCAGGCCTGTGAACAGGATGGACTCTTGTCCCCGTCGGGTGGTTACCGCTGCAGGGAGGGCTGCTGAGACCGGGCAGCGCAATTTCTGGATCCCAGGCGGCGGAGTCAGGCTGAGCACAGGCTGTGTGTGCCCTGCGTCTGGGAGACAGTGGAGCCCAGATTCCTCAGCTGAGCCGGCTGTGATGGATGGGGTCACACCCAGCACCTGTTTTGTACGGTCTCTGCAGACCTTTCGGCTCCTGATGACAAGAGATCCAGATGCCGAGTCAGCTCTGGCTTTCCCTAACTGGTTTGCTCTGAGATGCAGAGTTCTGGCTTCAGCGACAAAGGGGATGATACAAAACAGCATTCTGTCAAGTGAGGGACCAAACAACACCAGAGAGAATGAGGTCACCGGAGGGCATCTGGGGAGGCTTTATTTCTGATTGGGACCAAGCGTGGGTCTGGGCTTGCGTGGGGATTTCCAGGGTGCTTTGGAGGTGTCCGGGAGACGATGGCTGACTTACATTTCTGCTCTGGTAGGCTCCTGGCCAGAAGCTGGAGGGGGCTTGGCCAATAAGAAGGAGAAACGACGGAGTTGTGCTTTCTACCTCTGAGATAGAAATGTCTGCAGACGGCAGAGCCGCCCAGGCTACCCAGGACAAGGAGAGAGCCCGAGAGGTATGGACCGGGCGCTGGGTGAGGGATGCATGCCTTGGAAGGGATTGGAGCGGGAGGGGGTTTTCAAGGTAGGGTGTCTACGCCAGTGGAAGACTTAGACTCACTGGGGCGGATGGGGGTGATGGGAGGAGTTGGTGCTATGACCGGAAAGTTCTTGCACTGGGAATTGACAGCCAGAGAGCTGCTCGGCTCTGCCTGCTGAGTTCAGGAGTCTGTCGGCCAAAGGCTACATGAAATAGCGGGGAGCCTGCGTGGGGGTCCCACTGGTGAGGTTGTGCCCAGCGCACGTGGGGGAGCCTCAGTTTACCCTCCGCTCCCTCCTGCCTAGCACCCCATCTCCTCTCTCCCTGGGTCTGAGCTCCTTGTCTCCTTCCTGTACCTGATGCCCATGTATGTAATTACACCCTGCGGGAGGACCTGGGCCCCTGAGCTTGGAATCAAAGGAATATGAGTCAGCTGCAGCCAGGTGTGTGACCTTGGGCAAGTCCCCTGGCTTCTGGGAACCAGGTGTGTCGTCTATAAAATGTATACCCTGTGCCTGCCTGCTGCTGCCACCTGTCTCATCCAGATCGTTATTGTCACATATGCAATAACAACACCCACAGCAACCAGAACCTAGATCAGAGAAACAGATCGCCTCAACGAGCAGGTGTAAGGACAAGCACAAATCAAGAGCAGATCTCCCTCAGCTCACCGTGGGTTTACATTCTGATAAACCCGCTGGAAGCTGAAAATATTATTAAGTGGAAAATGCATTTAATACATGCTCTACTGAGCATCAGAGCCTAATCTCACCTACCTTAAACGTGCTCAGAACACTCAGAGCAGCCTACCTTGGGTAAAACCACCTAACACAAAGCCGATCTCGTAATTTAGTGCTGAGTATCTCACGTGATGTACCGAACACCGTGCTGAAGGAGGAAGACAGAATGGCCACCAGTTTGTGGTCATTTACGCTCGTGACCACGCGGCTGACCGGAAGCCATGTCTCCTGCCGCCTGGCGTCCTGAGCGAGGATCGTGGTACACATCGCTAGCCCAGGGAAAGGGGCAAATTCAGACTTCGAAGTGTGGTTTCTACCCAACGTGTGCCGCTTCTGTACCATCATAAAGTCGAAAGCTCGTTAAGTTGAGCCGTTGAGAGTCAGGGACCATCGGCGTTACGTCTCGCACTTTCGTACGGTAGAAGGTACAAAGACGTGTCAACACTGCGTGCTTTCGCTTCCACGATGCCTTTGTAACACCCAGTGGGCTTCGCACGCCCCTGACATTCTCTCCTGCTGGATTCTGTCAACTCGCACAGTACAGTTATAGTAATTATTTCTGGCACCGCTCTGTGTTTATCCAGAATGTTCCAGAGTAGGCAGCTCTTTCTCACAGGGGATCTGTGTGTGAGGCAGAGTAGCTGAGTTTTGGAGGCTGCCTGGCTCGTGTGGCTCCCAGGCCCTCCAACTCCTGGCCTGAGGGTCTTCCCTTTGGGGCTCTGATATACACAGACGTGGGGGCGGTGTGGAGAGAGAAGTCTGAGTTCTCAGCAGAAGCCTGGCCAGTCCCTGTGCTGTGGGTGATGATGAGGCCTCACGAGGAGCCCCCCAATGCAAAGGAAGTGACTTTCCCAAAGCTCTTGAGGTTTGTGGGAAGGCGGTGCCCACTCAGGGTTGAGCGGTGAGCGAGGGGCTGGTCTGGATCAAGCCCCGGTTGCCTGACCTTCCCACCTGAGGTTGATGTGAAGAAGGGACGAGTTAGGAGGACCCTGGAGAACCCTGGACGAGTTGCGGTGGGTGGTGCTGCAGGGGTGAGCCGGGAGGAGGTCTCCTTCTGTCAGACGAAGGTGGGCACAGGCCTCGGCACAGTTAGAGGTACCCTTGGACTTGTTTCTCCAAACTAAAAAAACTCCAACTTCCGTGACCGAATTGAGTCAGGCTGGAAATGGCCCAGGGCTACATGATACCTCCCTGTCATATTCAGGAAATGGTGGCCCTGGGGCTGGCTTGTGAATCAGATACACCTGGAGTTCAAGTGCTGGCTGAGAATTCACAAGCTCTGTAATCTTGGGTCATGGTCGATCTCTGAGCCTGGGTGTGTTCGTTTCCTATGTCTGTGTAACAAACTGGGTGGCATAAAACAACTAGAATTCATTCTAAGGACACTGGTCGTTGGATCTAGGGCCCAGTCTAACTGCAGAATGATTTCATCTCAAGATCCTTTACTGATTACATCAGCAGAGACCTTTTTTTTCCAAATAAGGTCACATTGTGAGGTTCCAAGCAGACGGGAAATTTGGGGGACACCATTCAGCCCACCACACTTGGTGTCCTCTAACATGAAAGAGGAACCGTCCACACTGCTGTGGGAGGTACGAGGCTGGAACGGGGAGGAGACACCTGCTCTGTGGGCACCTGGCCAGCCCGCCCCTGGCCCGGCCTCGAGCCTCCCTTCCTTCCCGTGCTGTCCCGGCCTTGTGGGGGCGAACCAGGCACGTGCGGGGCCCCAGGGCCGGGAGAAGGAAGCAAGGCCAGCAGTGAGTTAGTTGCATTCGGGTGTGTTTGGCCACCTGGGTGTCGGCCGCTGCCAGGCCCCTCGGGTGTGGGGCTCGGCTGCGTCTCCCGTTCTCTGCCCAGGTGCTGACGGGGGCTGTCATTCCTAGGTTCCAGGTCATGGGCATCCTCGTCAAGGAATGCTCTCTGAGTCAGAGGAGACGGTGCCTTTGGGAGCTGCTCAGGAGTCTCCCCACATCAAGACGGAGCCGGAAGAGCCACAGCCTGAGGGGGCATCGCAGGGGGCCGGGGCCCGAGGAGAGCAGGGCTGGGTGTCCCTAAGCCAGGGCTCTAAGGACAAAGCTCTTTTCCTGCCCGGAGGAGGTGAGGAAAGGGATGGAGAGGGGCGCGGAGAGGGGCCCCTTCTCGGTGGCAGCTGTGGGGAGAGGTGGCGTCTGGTGCAGAGGCGGGGAGGGCGCGAGCTCTCCTGCCACGGAGAGGCCTGCGTGTGTGCGCACCTGCCCCCGACACGCCTCTCCCGCACAGCCTCGGAGCCTCTGACTGCACAGAGGCTACTGACCCTCTTCCTGGGTCAGGTCGGGGTGCAGTTTGAGGCAGCGGGGGGGGTGTCCCTGGTAAGCGGGGCGAGGCGGCCGCCCTGAGCACCTCTGTCCTCTCTCAGCCCTCCCCTCCCCCCAGATCCCCGTGCTCTCTCGTGAGGGGAGGACCAGAGACCGGCAGATGGCTGCGGCGCTCCTCACCGCCTGGTCCCAGGTGAGTGTCCCCGTCCAAGTCCAGGGCTGGAGGAACAGCAGAGGGATGTGGAGGAACTACATCGTCCCCTGGATGCGAGCGCCAGCCCGGGGGGTGGGGGCTGCAGGGGAGCGTGCGTGGAGACCCCGAGCTTCGGCTGCGGCGCCCGAAAGGGACGCTTGTTTCCGTCTCCCGGGTTGTACACAGCCGCCTCGTTCTTGCCCCCGCGAAGCCACCCTCGGGCGGCCGTCCTGCTTCACCAGCAGACACGAGGGCGGGGCTCACTCGGGGCAGCGGGTCAGGAGCCAGGTCGCCTTCCTCTTGGAGCCATGGTGCCCCTCCGGGGGGTCCTGGCGTGTCCTGGAGAGTGGGCGTTTTGTGTTGTTGCAGATGCCAGTGACCTTCGAGGACGTGGCCCTGTACCTCTCCCGGGAGGAGTGGGGGCGGCTGGACCACGCGCAGCAGAACTTCTACAGGGACGTCCTGCAGAAGAGGAACGGGCTGTCCTTGGGTAAGGGCCGGGTCGTGCCCGAGGTGGGGCCCTCCCACTCTTACCTCCTCCTCCCCTTCCAGGGCGCGAAGTCCTTCTCGCCGCTCCTCTGGACCACGCCGTTCCACGGCACCTTCCTGGTGAAGGACATGCGCTCCAGCTGTGCTGACTGACGTGGTAGCCACGAGCCCCCGGGCCAGATGTGGCCGCTCAGCATGAGAAATGTGGCTGGAGCTACTTTTTATTTATTTATTAATTTCACTTTAATCAGCGCAAACTTGAATTGAGGTAGCCCCATCTGGCTAGCGGCTCCGGGGGGGGGGGGTGGCAGGACTGACCTGGGGGTTCTGCTCCTGGCTCTTCGGAAGTGCTCGCTCCGCTCCAGCTTCCTGCCCCTCCGAGCCCCGTGTGAGAGGTGTCTGCGCGGACACCGGTGTCTGGGCTCCGCATCGGGAGCTGCCGGCCGGGGGGTGGGGCGGGCCACGGTCAGCTCCTCTCTCCAGGCCCCCAGACCCCTTGCTGTCTCACATCCACCCGAGGGGCCTGTCCTCTTGGAGAGGACATTTTTCTCACGGTAAGTAAAGTCCCAGCACTTTTTTCAGACTCTGGTTTTCTTGGCAGAATTCTACGAGGTCGGATGGAAAACTCAGAGCACCCGTTCATTGACTGTCATTCATTCATTCATCCAGTCTGTCTGTCTGTCAGTACACACTGACAGTCTGTCAGTTGCACACTGGCTAGTCCAGTGGAGCTGGGGGCTTGGGAATCCCCCCTTGACTCTGATGGTGGGCCTCCGGGTCTGGGCAGCTCAGTCCTTTAATTATCTCAGGCTTGCTCTCCACCCACTGTTAACCATGCCCGGGGCACAGACCGGCAGGTCCAGGCAAGTCCTGGGAGATCACAGGGAACCCGGCACCCATTTGCAGCCCATGGCAAGCCTCACGGATGCCCTACCCACTGGTTGGTCCATCGCATTCCTTCCCCGGTGCAGGGCTGGGGTCAGGGCGTGGAGGCTGGGCTCCTCCACTCTCTTACTGACTTGACCAGAATCCCCAGGCTCACGCCCCAGGAGACTTGGCCAGTTCGCCTTTGGTCCCTGACTTCTGGGTGGTCACCACAGCCGGCCTCCTCGCCCAGGCCCTCCCACTTGGCTTCCTGTCCCCCACCGCCCCTCCCCCGGGAGCCCTTTCTGCTCACGGTCTGGGAAGGTGCAGGAGCGGGAAACATTGCTGGGCCGCTGCTGGGGGCCTGTGTGCCATAAGGGGTTCATGGGCAGCTGGCCTCACGCACCCCCTCTCCCGTTACTCCTGGTGCTCGTTCAGGGATACTAGATGGGGCCCAGCTCAGCCCTGAGAGGAGCGTGTCTGGCATTTACCCCAGAACCTGCTTCCTAGAGACGGGTGGACACCTGACCCCAAGTGATGTTTGAACTCGCTTAGTTTTACCCCACGTGTGCAGAGCTGTGTCCTTGGCAGGTGGGGGTGGGGAGGGGGTGTCCCCTGCTGTGCCGCCTGGTGACTGAGCGCAGCATCTCTTGTCTCTTTTTGGCCAGGGTTTCCCTTCAGCAGACCTTTCTGGGCCTCCCAAGGACAGGGCAAGGGTGAGGCCTCGGGCTCCTGCCGGCAGATGGGAGATGAGGAGAAGACAGGTGCGTGCAGGGGTGGCAGGTGGGCGGGGCGGTGGGGTCACTGCTGTCACTCCCAGGCGCCCCTCGTCAGCCTGGACTCTCCGTTTCCCCTGGGGTTCAGGCACACGGCCCTTCCAGGGGAGGGCCTTCAGCTCCCCGTCTTCTCCAGGGGGTGGCTTTTACTTCCAGGATCCCTGCTCTTACCTCCATCTCCAGAGTCCCCCTGGGTCCCTCACCAAAGTCTCTCTCTTGCCGGAAACCCTCTTTCTCCAGGAGCCATTGAGGTGGGGAAGGAGGAGCCGGCCCCATCCCCGGCAGCCCTCCGGGACGCGAAGTCCTTCCGAAGCAGGGTGGGGAGAGCGCAGGGGAACGGCCTGCCGCGCGGGCAGGAGGTGGCCAGCGGCCAGAGCTCAGGGGCAGCCAGAGACGATGCGCAGCCGGGCCCCCCGGACGAGAGGCCGGCGAAACCGGCCCCGCCCGATGCCAGCCTGGCGAAAGCCCCGGAGGGCCGCCTCCCAGAGAAACCCAGAGAGGGGCGGACGGCCACCCCCGAGGGCAGCGAGGAGGGCCTGGCCCCCGACGGGGACGCGGGCAAGAAGACGTACACGTGCGAGCAGTGCGGCAAGGGCTTCAGCTGGCACTCGCACCTGGTGACACACCGGCGCACGCACACGGGCGAGAAGCCCTACGCCTGCACGGACTGCGGCAAGCGCTTCGGCCGCAGCTCGCACCTCATCCAGCACCAGATCATCCACACGGGCGAGAAGCCCTACACCTGCCCGTCCTGCTGGAAGAGCTTCAGCCACCACTCGACGCTCATCCAGCACCAGCGCATCCACACAGGCGAGAAGCCCTACGTGTGCGACCGCTGCGCCAAGCGCTTCACCCGCCGCTCGGACCTGGTCACCCACCAGGGCACGCACACGGGCGCCAAGCCCCACAAGTGCCCCATCTGCGGCAAGTGCTTCACGCAGAGCTCGGCCCTGGTCACCCACCAGCGCACGCACACCGGCGTCAAGCCCTACCCGTGCCCCGAGTGCGGCAAGTGCTTCAGCCAGCGCTCCAACCTCATCGCGCACAACCGCACGCACACGGGCGAGAAGCCCTACCACTGCCTCGACTGCGGCAAGAGCTTCAGCCACAGCTCGCACCTCACCGCCCACCAGCGCACCCACCGCGGCGTCCGGCCCTACTCCTGCCCGCTCTGTGGCAAGAGCTTCAGCCGCCGCTCCAACCTGCACCGGCACGAGAAGATCCACACCGCGGGGCCCAAGGCCCTGGCCGTGCTGATGCTGGGGGCGGCGGGGGCCCTGGCGGCACCCCCGCAGGCTCCCACTTAGGAGGCGGGGTGGGGGGGGTGGCCGTGGGGGAGACGCGGGGGCTGCGTGAGAGGGGGTGTGGGCAGGGAGAGGGAGGTGCTGGCATGGGGGCGGGGCATGACCGTGGGGAGGAGCTGGGGCGAGGCGCAGGCACGCTAGCTGCAAATTAAAGGCCTTGGAGTTCCAGCCACCGCCTGTGCTCTGTCTCGTGGGGGCCCCGGTGGTGACGCCGACTCCCGGGGCTCCCGGGTCAGCCACGTTGGCGCCAACGTGGCTGAGGCGTCCCTGAAATCCTGGTTGTGGGGCTTGGGTACTCCCGTCCCCAGCCTTGACCTGGCTTGGGGCCATTCCAAAGCATCAGGACCCTAAGTCTACAAGCAAAGGCTTCTGGGCACAGAAACCTGAAGCCCACCAGCCACTTCTGAGACCGTGGGTCCCCCTGCCAGGGCGGTCTGCTCCTGCTGCCATCACTCTTGTCCCAGGCACATTGACCGCCGAGCCCTGGACCCTCCCCGGGCTCTTCTCTTTGGGAGCTGGAGCAGGGCTGAGCCACCATGGAAACTCCTGTTCCTTGTCTGGTGCTCTGTCTCCTGTCTCAGGCACCGGAAGCCTGTTTTGTGATTGAACATTTTCCATCTGCTTCCACTGGGGCCCAGCCGCAATCCAGTGAGGATTCCTCCCTTAACAGGGACCACTGGCCTTCCTGGTGCCTTCAAAGGCTGCCGCCAGCTCCCTCTGCTACTTTTCACCTCCTTGGCCTCTTCGTACATGTCTTTTATAATTTGCCCTATCTGCCTCTGCCTGGGTCTTCTACTCTTGGCCTTCTGGTTTTTGACCTCTGTAGCTTCTATTTCCCATTCTTTATTTTTTTTTTTCCCCCTCTGGGGAGGAATGGGCTCAGCCGCTTATTATCCAAGATTTGCAGCTCGGCTCCCAAGATAACATTCACTTCTGTCATCAACTGACCTTGAGGACATCTGCTTGAGGGAGGCTGTTGAGGCTCCACCTGCTTCCATGGATCAAGCTCTAGGGGAGCTTGGACAGGAGACTGGACTGAGAATAGTAATAGCTGCCAGTTAAGCGGCTGCCTGCCAGGTGTGAGACCAAGTGCCGTGTATATGTCGCTTCTACGCTCCATAACTCTGAGCAGTTGATTCCATCCCAGTTCTGTAGATGAGGAAACTGAGGCTGAGAGAGAAATCCAGTAACTTAACCAACAACCAGTGAGCTGGGAGCTGGGGTTCAGGTCCAGGAATTTTGTTGTGTAAAGAATACTCCTCTTTCCATGCACCCTGACAACTACTGACTGTCTAATGCGTGTTATGAGGTAGGGCTGTCTAAAAAGAGTAAGACAAGACTGTAAACTTGACCTTCAGGAGTGCTGAACCCAGCTGGAGATGGCAAGCGGGGTGGGGGGTGGGTAATCAGCGGCATGCCAGAAAGCTGCTGACTAGCGCAGGCCCGGGCACGATACCAAGGGCTCCGTGGGTCTCAGTCCACTTCTCCCTAGAGACCCATCCAGAGGCCCACCATTCTGGGACAAAGCTGCCGGGAACATTTTAAGAGTGGAACTTGGCAATTTAGATATTTGACAAGAGCAACTAAGACGGCAGAGGTAGCTGAGGTACCTTGGAAGGGCCTAGAATGTCAGGCCGAAGGGTGTTCGTGATTTGGTGGGGGGGAGGCAGCTGGCCAGGCGGGGGGGACGCCAGGGAAGGGCCTTCGTGTCTCTGGGTATCCGCTCGGATGTGGCCCGTTTCCTTCTGGCTTCTGCTCACACCTGACCGCCCAGCTGCTCGGTTCGGCTCGGGAGAGCCCCACCTGGGTGCTCACCGTTTACCTGCGCCTGCGCGGTCAAAAGAAGGGCGAGGGCGGAGGCGGGGAATATTCCGTGTGGGCTCCCCACCCGCTTCCTGTGCGGCCCGAAGGCAAGGCCCAGTCCGGTCGAAGGGGCTCAGGGCCCAGCTCGGTCTGGGGTCATTTCTTCCCTTGCTGGGGTGACTCCGCGGGGTAGGGAGGCGGGACGCGTGCGAGGGTCTCGTAAGCGGGACAAGCTCACTGGGCGCCCTCACAGCAAGGAGGATGGGTTCCGGAATGTCCCGCCCCCACCCTTGCCCTTAGCCAATCAGACGTCTGGACGGGGCAAGAGGCGGGCACCGGTGGACCCGGCCAATCACGGCCGTCTCTCTCACCCTTCCGCTCCCCGGGCCACAAGATTGCCCCGTAATGGCCGGAAATCTCCGCTTTGACAATTTCCCTTTTCTTCTCTGCCACGCGTCGGGCTCGGAAGGGTCCAGCGACCGGGTGCTGGATTACTGGCTTCGCCAACCCGCGAGACTTCACAGCCGGCTTGGGCTTACCGAGATGCAAAGCCTCCTGCGGTCTTAGACTGGACGTGGGCAGAGGGCTGAGGGCCTGGGCCAGAGCCACTTCCGGCTTGGCGCCCTCAGTCCTCTCGTCTCGTTGCTGGCTGGAGACTCCGGGACCCCGAACCCAGCAGGCACCTACGACCCCTGCACTGGAGCTCGGTGGCCGCCTGCGCTCCTCCCGCCGGCCGGCGCTCTAGCACCTTCCAAGCCTTGGAGCAGGGCCTGACGGTGCTGCCAGGGAGAGCCGGGCGCGGGGGCGGGACGGCCTGGAAGGAGAGCTCAGGCCTCTTCCGGGGGGAGTCGGGGAGACTGAGGTGGCTAGTGCGAGGGGTGTGGGGGTGGCTCTGGGTGCTGTGTGGAGGGAGGTAAAGGGCGGGGAAACGTTAAATAGGGGCTTTGCTGCATTCACTCATTCATTTTGCAGATACGGAATGAATGCGAGTGTTCCACGTTCTTTGCTAAACGTTGAGGAATAAGCGGTGAAAAGGCCAGAAAAGATCTTTGCCCTCTCCGGGTTCCGGTCTAGTGAGAGAGACCGACATGCAGATAAGTGACACAGACATTAATTTCAAGTAGTGACAAATATCAGAAAGGAACGGGTGAAACAATGTTAGGAACGGATTGTCAGAAAGGGCCTCTTCAAGGAGGGAAGTTTTAAACTGAGACTTGGAAAAGACAAGAAGCCATTTTACTAGGATTTGGGGGTAGAACTTCATGCACAGGAAACGGAATGAATAAAGGCCCGGCCACCAGGAAGAGACTGAAATGACACCTCTCTTGGGAGGGAAGGTAGGAGATGACTGCAGGAGGGGAGGCTAGAAGGTGACAGTGCTCAGGACTATGGTCTGAAGTTTCTCCTTGGCGTGTGGCAGAGGGTGGAGAAAGGAGGTTATGAGGATGGTCCACCCTTCCTCCTCGGGCCGTCCTGTGGCATGTGGTCAGACACGATCCCTTGCCTGGGTTGTAAAGACAGCACTCTGTGGCCTGCACCTCTGTCACCTCCTAGAGCACCTGTTTTTCTCTTCTCAACTAACAAAGTTATGGACTAGTCATGAAGATTAGTACTACAATCCCCACAGGCCACTGACCAGAACAAGTTTGGCTCAAATCTTAAGGAGAAAATGGAAAAAAGGCCTGGAGGGCCTAAATCCTGCACCCTCTTAAGTACCCCACACTCCTGTGGGCATGCCCAGGTGACAGGTTCCTGGCGATGCTGAACTCCCTGGGACTAAACCACTCTTTACTGAGCACTTCTTGTGTGTTAAAAGTTAGTGCTGGGCTAAGTGGTCTTACATATATATTCTCTTATTTATTTAATCCTTTCAGAATCTTAGGAGGTAGTGAATCAGTTAGGATTCAGTTCAACTACAAATAACAGATCCAAAAGAGCAGGACCTTAACCAAGATGTAAGTGTATTTCTCACGATAACGTGCGCAGGTGGGCTGGAGGTAGGCAGCCTCCGTCAGGACAAGTGTGGCAGCCCTAGCCTGGTGAGCCAGCACGGACCCAGGCCCTCATCTCACCATCCCAAAACCAGGAGTCTCATCTCACCGCCAGTAAAGTCTCCTCTCACCATCCCAAAACCAGGAGTAGCATTGAACCGTACATGCTCATGTTTAAATGTTTTTATGTATGTTTTTGAAAGGCAGCACGCAAGTGGGGGTGGGGCAGGGAGGGAGGGAGACAGGATCCCAAGTGGGCTGTGCACTGATAGCAGAGAACCTGATGCCAGGCTCAAAACCACCAGCCGTGAGATCGTGACCTGAACTGGAGGCAGACACTTAGCCGTCTGAGCCACCCAGGCGCCCCAATACGTGCTAATTTAAACATTTTTTATCAAATGGGAATACCATGTACAAATTGCAGATGAAAGGAATGATTTCCTAGAGAAATTTTAAAAACTGTCAAAATTGAGGCAGGAAGACATGGAAATTCTGACTAGCCAGTATCCTATAGGGGAAATAATAAAAATAAATATTTTTATTTCTATCTCTTTAACATTTTTTTTGGTGTGTGTTTATTTTTGAGAGAGGTGTTTGTGTGTGCGCACATGCGTGTGAGTGGGGGGGCAGAAAGAGAGGGAGACACACAATCTGAAGCAGGCTCTAGGCTCCGAGCTGTCAGCATAGGGCCCGTCGCAGGGCTTCAACTTGAGAGATCAAGACTTTAGCCGAAGTCAGACACTCAGCTGACTGAGCCACCCAGGTGCTCCTTTATCATCTATTTTTAATGAAAAACAAAAACCTCTTAGTAGGCAATAATGGTAGGGTATACGTTCTGGTTGTAACAGAGGTCCAAAATAATAGTGGCTTAAACGCCATATCTATTCCTTTCTCACATCACTGCTTGGGTATAAATCTAGGGCTAGTTTGGCGCGTTCCACAGTCGTCGGGAATCCAGACGCTTTCCATCTTATTGCTTTGATACCTCTGGGGGTTACTTTCATTGGCATGGCCCGTGCCCTTAGGTCCAAATTTCTGCTAGCAGCTGGGGAAAAGAAAATAGGAAGACATGACCCATCCCTTTCGAACAAGATACATAAAAAATCATGTCTTCTCACATCTCCTTGCCTTCAGTTTAAGTACATGGCCATACTCAGCTGCAGAGGAGGCTGGGAAGGTATACTTCTTATTCTGAACGGCCATGTGCCCATTGAAAAATTGTTTAATTTTTTTCTAACGTTCATTTTTGAGACCGCAACAGAGCGTGAGCGGGGGAGGGACAGAGAGAGAGAGGGAGAGAGGTAGAATCTGAGGCAGGCTCAGCTCAGAGCCTGACACGGGCTTGAACTCAACAAACCGTGAGATCATGACCTGAACCGAAGCCAGAGGCTTAACTGAGCCCTCCAGGTGCCCCCCAAATTCTTACTATAGAGGGAGAAAACAGATATTGGGGAACAGCTAGTAGCTTTTCTGCTGCACATGAGAATAGATGCTCCTTAGTATGAGCATGAATATATATCAGAGACAAACAATGGACAGTTATAAATCACAAAACTGTTTATTAACCAAGACGATGTCTACTGTCCTCAATTTTTTTTTAATTTTTTAAACGTTTATTTATTTTTGAGACAGAGAGAGACAGAGCATGAACGGGGGAGGGTCAGAGAGAGAGGGAGACACAGAATCCGAAACAGGCTCCAGGCTCCGAGCTGTCAGCACAGAGCCCCACGCGGGGCTCGAACTCATGGATCGCGAGATCGTGACCTGAGCCGAAGCCGGCCGCTCAACCGACTGAGCCACCCAGGGGCCCCTGTCCTCAATTTTTGACACTGTTTCGAGGGTTCTGGACTAAAACTGAGAAAATGATGAGTATAAATTCCGGAAATGAATATAAATTTTCTGGAAAGAGAATGTTGACTTTTTCATTATTTATAGATTATACTTCCTAGCTAGAAAAATAAACTAAAATTAGAAAGAAAAAGAAGTGCTACTGGGTGATTAATTTCAATGTAATCGTATACAAATGACTTGTCATCTGCCAGCAATGCCCGATAATATATACAGTAAATGTGCCAGTTTTTTGTTTCTCAGCCCCCAACACATACATTTTGTCACCCTGTGCGATACTACAGCCTGTAGACCTTTCTACTTCGCTAGTCGACTTGGTGCTAGTCTTTGCCAATAGAGGGCGATGGAAGAACACTGTAAATCCCAAATCCACACCTAGAAAAGGGGACTCTCAAGTTTTTTTTTCCCCTGGGCAGCTTTCCACGGGGCCAGTAGAGGGAGGGAAGAAAGCAGCAGCAGCAGCAGCAGCCACTTTAGCAGCCTTCACAGAGCAGGCCTGGCATTTGCTCTCCAGCAAATGGTTCAAGCAAATAGTGGAAGGTGGGTGTTTGCATAAACGATCTGCACATACGGAAAAATGGAAAAATTCTAATTGTCCAAGAGGAAGCGATTTAAAATAAAATATGGAACTTGCATGCTATGGAATACTATGCAGTCTGCAAAAGAGATGCATTTTATTTACATGGGGTGACCTGCAAAGATATCCTTGATGGACTTTTGAGTCAACCTACAATACTTACATAGAATGATTCCAGATCTACAGTACAGGTATCCATAGATGTATAAGAACAGGCTAAAATATTAATGATACTCACTTCTGAATGGCCTTATTGGGAATATTTTTTCACCTTCAATTATTTTTGCCCTCAGTTATTCAACAAATATTGTGCCAGACACAAATCCAGGTGCTGGGAGTAGGGCAGTGAAAACTCTGACCTCACGGAGCTTATACTCGAGTACCGGGAGACAAATATTACACAAGTCTATCAGGCAGCGATAAAAGAAAAATAAGGCAGGGCAGAAGCATGGCGGGGGTGCTGTTTACATAGGATTAGGGGAAGCCACTTGGAGGGAGTGACATTTGAGCAGATTGAGGGAGCTAGCCCTGTGGATATAAATAACTTTATAATTTTTCATACTTTATTTTCTTTCCTACACTAAGCATGCAACACTTGCATAATCAAAACAAATCAAAGCAAGAGAGCTCTTTATATTTCAGGAAAAGATCCGGAGCCTCAGATCTCCAGGTAGAGAAGTAGAGTGTAGGAGCAGGTACAAATACATGGAAAGAAGAACCCAGCGCTCCCCTCCCCGAGGACCCCGCTGCCCCGCAGACGAAGCTGCCGGTGGGAAAGCGAGGCGGGGCTCCGCGGGGTCAGCGTCCCCGCCTGCCGCGTCCCGCTGCACAACCCAGGCTGAAGCTCGGGAGGGGGAGGGGGAGGGGGAGGGGGAGAGGGCGGGGGGTGGGGGGAGGGCGGGGGGGGGGAGAGAAACGCCGCAGGAGGCTCCGCGTCCCTCACTGGACTGCATTTCCCAGGAAGCTCCACGCCTCTCCAGGGGCGGTAAAGACTGAGGCGAGGGCGGGACCCAAGGGGCTGGAAATGAGTCTCCCGGGGCCGAGCTCCAGTTCCTGGGTCGCGCGCGGGCCTTCAGCCTTCCGCCCTCGTCTGACTCAAGGAGGGCGGAAGGAAGAGTTCGTCCTCAGGGGATCCCTTCCGGCGGATCAGGAGCTCTACTCGTGGCTGGGCAAGACGCCGGCTCGGCCCACCAGACCGGGCTTGTCTTTCCCTTCTCGCCCTTAACTGGCCTTTTAGATTTTCAGAGAAATCTGAAAGCACGAATCTAGACACAGACCTGAGTATGGGGGCATTGGTGGTGAGGCGCAGGGCGCCACCGCCTCCTGATTGGCCAACTTTGGAAATTCTCCCCGTTCATTGGCTATCTATCGGGGAGAAGGCGGACTCAATTGGGCGAACGGCCTCCTGGGGCGTGTAGTTCGAGGGCTTGTTGCGGCGCATGCGCCTTGTTGTTTCCCGGCGAGCCCCGCGCGAACTTCCGGCGCAGGGATCTGGCGGCGGAACTAGGAACCCTGGGCGGTTGTGGGCGGTGTGTATCCCGGGGGCGGGACCCGCGACGCGGGCCGCCGAGCTCCGAGATCGACGTCGGGGCTCCGGGCGGCCGGGGTCGGCGTCCGGAGACAGAGGCCGAAGGGGTCGCGTGTCTCTGGGAAGTGCCGGGGGTGGGGACGCGCCTGTGTCCACTACCTGCCCGCTCCCTCTCAGCTGCGCGCAGGCGAGGCCGCCGGGGTCGGAGCGCAGGGCTCCGACCGGGTCCGCCTTCTCGCCCGCCGCGTCCTGCGAGCGACCCTGGTGAGTCCCTGGCCCTCTCCGAGCGCAGCCTTCTCCATGGTCACTGGAGGATGAGGATGGAGCGCGTACCTTTCAGGGGCGTTGCGAGGAGTGTAAGAACAAAGTAAATAAAGTGCTTAGTGTGTAGTAGAGGACTGGAAACGACGTGAATCTCTTACTGGAGCGCATTCGTACCGTGGAATCTCGCAGAGCGGCTAACGAAGAAGCATTGTTAGGTGGAAAAGCAAGTTGCAAAATAGCATGTGCAGTAAGACCTCATTTATGTAAACACCTCCCCCCTCCCACACACACACACTTGGTTTTCCCCGTTTCTATAGATACCTTTTCAATAGATGGACATGGGAAAGTCTGGGAGGTCATATGTTATGCTGTTGATGGGAGGGTGCAACTGAATTGCGGGAGTTTCTCTTTTATGTGTTTCTGTATCGTTTACATCTCCCTCCCCCCTTTATTTCGATGGTCTGCGTCACATTTTTTTGTTAAGAGAGCAATTAAGGAAATTTTCAAAATCCAGACTTTTCAGGAGTATTGGAAGAGTAGTGATGTAAGGGATAAATTTGTGTCATTCATTCATACGTACCTGTGGATAAATGGCTTAGACAGGTGTCTCTGTGAGCTCTTCGCTGGCACCCAAAGTCCGGGATGTGTTTTGGAATTCGGAAGTTTTCAAATTTGAGAACGATAATACAGTACACATGGTATATCAAGTGACCCCACCAACAAAATTTGCAGCAATAGATAATAATCAAACGTATTAATTACACTTTTTCTCACGGTGTAGGACACCTACAGAAATACACATGGTTCGTACAGCTTGATGAATATTTCCAAACTGAATACATACAAAAATGTTTTTGCTGTAAAACATGTGAACATCTCCATTTAGTGAGATAAACGGAGATTATAAATACGCTCATATCAGTAGGCCAGGGAGTAAAAGCCTGGGAGCTTGGGATTTCAGAGCTGAGGATAAGGAGCTATGGACCTGTTTGGGCAGAAAAAAGAGAGTCACAGAAGCAAGGACAGCCTAAAAAAGATGTCAAGGCCAGGAAAGGCCAGGAGCAGGCTGGTGTTTGCTCATGTACTGCCTCCCTCCTCCTTTTTGCTCTTTCCCCAGGAGTCCTCGTCCAGATGCCCACCCGGCTGCCACAGGAGATTCCTCTGGGAGACTGAGGGGCAGGCTCGCAGGCCCAGATTGAGGCCAACCAGTCCTTAGGCCAGGGGAATGGCAGCATCCCCAGAGCCTCAGGATGAGGCTCCTGGGGAGGGAGAAGGGCTGCTGATCGTAAAGGTAGAAGATTCCTCGTGGGAGCAGGACTCCGCCCCGCAAGAAGACAGCAGGGATTCTGAGGCCTGCCGCCAGCGCTTTCGGCATTTTTGCTACAGGGACGTGGGCGGGCCCCACGAGGCCTTCAGCCAGCTCTGGGAGCTCTGCTGCCGCTGGCTGCGGCCCGAGCTGCACACCAAGGAGCAGATCCTGGAGCTGCTGGTGCTGGAGCAGTTCCTGAGCGTGCTGCCCGGAGGCGTCCAGGACTGGGTGCGCGAGCGGTGTCCCGGCAGTGGTGAGGAGGCCGTCGCCTTGGTGGAGGTCCTGCAGAGGCAGCCGGCGAAAGCGTGGCCACAGGTGAGGGGCCCCTCCCGCACCCAGGGCCCCTGGATGGCTCCTGGCTGAAGGGAGGTGGCCGTCTCCTCTCTTAGAGGAAGTCCTCCCTGGAAATGAGTCCTCCAGGGGTGGTAGGGATGCGGGGCCAGAGGGAGCATCCGCAGGAGTACATCATAGCAGGTGTTGCGGTTCTGAAAGACACTGTCCAAATGAGTCGTTTAGTTTTGGTGGCTTTGGAGGGCAGCAGCAGGATCAAAGTGGGCGTGTTCCAGGAAGGCAGATGTTAGCTCCACACAGGTTCTGCAAATGTTCATCCGTGTTCTGCTGTCGGCCGGGCCCTGGGGGTACAGTGATATGTGTCATGACAGCACCAGAGTGGGTGTGAGAAGCTAGCTGTCTGTGTGAACCCTGCTGTCTGGGGGGTGTTCGATTTTGACCCTTGGGGAGGTGCTAATGAGTGGCTGGGGTGTGGGGCTCACCCTTGGCCTGGAGATCTGCCCCCACATCCCCTTAGTAAGTGGCTCTGTGATTTTGGCTTTTGGGGGCTGTTCTTGCCTCATGCTTGATCGGGGAGTGCCCTCGGGCACACAGAACATTCTCCTCTGGATTTTCCCGGGACCCATATTGATCTCCTTCCCCACGCCCCTTCCTCCTGAGGGACGTGTCCTGTGTCTCCTTCCCAGGGATTAAGCTCTGTCTCCCCCGTCCGATCTCGGTGCTGATGAGCATGTTGTGGTTCCTGCACAGGAAGTGCCCTCAGAGGAGGTGGAACCCGAGGCCACAGTCCAGGGACCCCCAGCCAAGGGGCTTCCCGTGAAAGTGGGGGCACGAAGCTGGCCACCTGTACTCTGGGAGCAGCACAGCCATGGCGGTGAGTAAGCTTGTGGGCCACAGGTGGCTGGGCAGGGGCCTGGCTCCTTCCCGCTTGTTGCCTTGAGGGTAGCGGGAAGGTTATTTCTGTTCTAAGGAGCCTAGGAAAGTGTGCTTGTGTGTGTGTGTACATGTGCGAGATCTGGCCCCTGGCCTGGGCTGGCCTCTCTGAGGGTCTCTTCTTTTCTTCAGCCCAGCTGCCTGCTCTTAAAGAGGGGAGTAGCGGAGAGAACACCGGTACCAGCTTTGCCTCTGACGTCCACGTGAGTTTCTAGTCCCTGTGTCCCCTCTGAGGCCCTCTGTGCTGTCAAGTCCCTAAAATGAGCCTCGCCTTCTCATCAAGACCTCTTTTATCCATCTTGGTCCTGCCTGGACCTGTCCTGTTCCCCATCCCAGCCCCCATCTTGTCCCCACCCATGGCTTGCCTGGGGAGCCCTGAGTGGCAGTGCCGAGCCAGGTTTTCTCCCCTCACTCCAGGGACCTGTGACGTTTGGAGACGTTCCCTTCTATTTCTCCCGGGAAGAATGGGGGTCCTTGGACCCTGCTCAGAGGGATCTCTTCTGGGACATAAAGCGGGAAAACTCCCGGAATGTTGCCCTAGGTAAGCAGCGGGTGCAGCCAGGATCCCTGGGGTCCTTGGCTCTTCTGAACTGGAGGCAGCACCCTTCCTGGGGGGTCCAGCGCTGGATGGTTGGCCCAAGCAGGCCACACACTCCTCTGCGTCCCGCTGGAATCCTCAGTTTTCCCACACCAGTCTTCGAGCTGGCTCGAAAGTGGGCTTTTCCTGGGCCTTTTCAAGAGCACTGGCTGGTTTCTTATTTGTGTTAATGTTCGTTTTTCTTTGCCTGTGAGGGTGTGTTACCATGTGAGGGGTGCTTGCAGCGTGCCCACACTGTGCTGAGCTCTCATAAGGGCATTTTCCTGTGATTCTCACAGCCTGGTGCGTAGAAGTGTTGTCCCGGCTCCCACACAAGGGATCTGAGACTCAGAGAGGCCAAGGGACTCTGAAGTAGTTGTGAGGTCCCCTCGCCTGCCCCACGAAGAGGTGCTGACAGTGAGAGCAGCTGCCGGACCTGTGCCAACGCCTGGGCCCCGCCCTTCAGGGGCCACCCTCCTGGGGCCCCTCTCCAAGCTAGAGGCTGTCTGAGCACTGTCTGGGGATCATCTCATTTAATCCACATGACCCCATGGGAAGACGAGGATCACTCCCTATTGAACTCTGTTCTTGAGTCAAGGGACAAAAGCTGGTGGGGTGAGAGCAGCCACATAGGCCGAACCCGTGTGGTTCCTCAGTTTCTGGTAAGAAGCACTGAGAGCTTGGATAATCTGCAAACTACCTAAATCGATTCAGTTCTAGAGCTTGCAAAGCCAGGGTTCAGACCGTGGGGCACCGGGCCCCAGTGCGGACACGGGGGTGGAAAAGTCAGGGGTGTGATCAGGAAGTGTCTCTGCAGGCAGATCAGCCCAGCCGGACTCCTTCCTTGCCTCGGCCTCCGAAGTGTTTCTCTGCGGGCATTTTATCAGGCCCCTATTTTACGGACGAGGAAGCTGAGGCTTGGGTCTCTGTAGCCCAGGGCTTTCTGATCCTGAGTCCCGTTTCTGCCTCGCCCCAGCTCTGGTCCCAGAACCCAGTGGAACCGAAGAGGCCGCCCCCTCTCGGCTTGCAGGCTTGGGGTCCGAGAGCCAAAGCGAGCAGTCCCGGCTGGAGGAGGCCGCCACGGCGCTCCAGGGCCAGGCCGGCGGTGGCGGGGGCCGCGGCGGCGACGTGACTGTGTCCTGGAGCCCCGAGGAGGCCGAGACGTGGCGGGGCGAGGCCCGGCCGGGGGCGCCCCTGGCGCGGGCCGCGGGGGCGCGGAGGGGGCGGCCGCCCACGCGCCGGAGGCAGTTCCGGGACCTGGCGGCCGAGAAGCCGCACAGCTGCGGCCAGTGCGGCAAGCGCTTCCGCTGGGGCTCGGACCTGGCGCGCCACCAGCGCACGCACACGGGCGAGAAGCCGCACAAGTGCCAGGAGTGCGAGAAGAGCTTCCGCAGCTCCTCGGACCTGGTGCGCCACCAGGGCGTGCACACGGGCCAGAAGCCCTTCTCCTGCGCCCAGTGCGGCAAGAGCTTCAGCCGCAGCGCCTACCTGGCCGACCACCAGCGCATCCACACCGGCGAGAAGCCCTTCGGCTGCAGTGACTGCGGCAAGAGCTTCTCGCTGCGCTCCTACCTGCTGGACCACCGGCGCGTGCACACGGGCGAGCGGCCCTTCGGCTGCGGCGAGTGCGACAAGAGCTTCAAGCAGCGCGCCCACCTCATCGCCCACCAGAGCCTGCACGCCAAGATGGCCCAGCCCGTGGGCTGAGGGCTGGCGGGGGCCGCGTGGCCCAGCCGGGGACGGGGCGGTGTCTCCCCCCACTCCGGGCTTCTCCACCCGTGGGCGTGGGCGGCCACCATCCCTGCGCCCCTGCTCGGCTCGGCCCCTGGGCCTGGCCGACACTCCCGGGGAATGGAAATCCCCTGTCTGTCACCTCCTGGCCATTCCCTGTCTTGCCCCTGGGGTTTCTCTTGTCCCTCTGGCTTCCTGAAGCCCCAGCACATTCCCGGCCCCTGGCCTGGTGGGGGGCGGGGGCGGAAGGCCAGGGTGTCAGGGATGTGTGAGGACGTCATCGGCAGGGCTCTGGGTCCCCGCCCCCCAGCCTCGCTTGCCCTGTGGCTCATGTTCCCTGCACCCTGCTGGGGCCCTGGGCCTGGCCCTCTGCCCTGCCAAGCTGTGCCTTCCGGTGGGTGCAGAGGACAAGCCTTGACCCACAGGGTGCTGCCAGGCTCTGGGAGGGACAGCCCAGACCTGTGAGGATCTGGGTCCCCGGCATGGCCGCAGGGGCTTTTGGCCCTACACCCCCTCCCGTGGCCAGGCCCTGACCACTGCCTGTCCGGAGGTGGGGACCTGCCCGCCTCTGCACTTGGCTGACTTGCCCCCAGTGAGTCCCTGAGGGCCACCCCCTGCCAATCTAGTGAGGGTGGTGGTGGCTTCAGGGACAGGAGGCTGACCGTATAGACAAGGACGGGGCCTGTGGAGGCTGGCTGCTCCCCGCTGCTCCCCTCTCCAGAGGTGTGGGCTTTGTAATACTTAACACTAGCACTCTGTCAGCACTTGTCGCTGACTCCTTAAGCACTGCATTCCACAGCGCCACCTGCGTTGTCTGCAGATTGGCATTCCCAGGGACAGACCACAGGCTCTCTAAAGGAGCTGGGCCCTGCTGTTCTCAAAAGGGCAGCAGAGGGCTTTGAATAAACGTGGAAACTTCCTCCAGACTGTTCTGTTGTTTATGTGGCTGCTAGGGGTGGGGGGGACCCGGAACTCCCACTTCTGGGGCTCCTGGCTCGGTTGTCCTGGTGGTACTGGTACTGGGTGGTCACCAGGTGGGGCCACATTCTTGGCTTCCGGGATGGCTGGGTCCCAAATGACAGCCACGAGTGTCCGGACTCTCATCCCTCGTCAGCCAGCGCCTGCCCTGGACCGGGGACAGATGAGGATGGGATAACTGGGGGCACCTGCACCCCCCACTACCCCAGCAGGACAGTGGGGGAGCTGAGTGGGTCTTCGCCAGGCCTCACGGGCGAAATGAGGAAAGGGGCTTGGGCGTGGGGTGTGTGGGGAAGCAGGACTCAAGCCGTCTCAGTGTTCAGATCCCTTAGTGGGAGGGGCCTGCTGCCTGCTGGGTCGGAATGGGCCCTGCCTGTTCCCCACCCAGCCCTTGACATCTGACCCTTCCCCTCCCTGGCCTGGAGCCCGCACAGAAGTGGGGGGTGCACAGTCAGAGGTCATCCTACCCCAGCAGAGCCCTCCCGAAAGGGGGTGGGGGCGGGCGGAGACAGAATGTTCTGTCCCTTACTCTGTGTGCCAGCCCCTCTGGCCCGAGAGCACTTCCTCAGCCAGCTGCCCGTGTAACACTTGCTTCCTCCTGAAGTCACTGCGATGGACCCCTTTTCCCAGATGAAGCGACTGGGGTCTCACGGGGGACACGTGACTCCGGTCAGAGTTTTCTCCCTGTGGGACGGCGCCCTTCACCCCTCCTCCCACCCTTGTGCTCAAGGCTGCGGTGTGCACGTGGGTGGGTGCTGTGCACGGGAGAGTGGGGGCTGGCGGAAGCCGGGCATGGACGTTTTTGGTGCTGGTGGCTGGCTCCGAAGGGAGACGCTCCCGTGTAACGAGATCAGATAGGAGGTGGGCCGGGAGCTAAGAATAGGATTGGGCATATGCTCCCGGCTCAGGTGAGGGTGTGCCAGTGCCAGCCAGAGAGGAGCCCGCTGGGGCCAGGGGACAGAGCAGGCCCTGGGGCGGTGGAGCCCGAGACCCAGGGTTCCAGGGAAAGGGGCAGAGTCCGGCTCAGCTCATAAACAGAACTGATAGGACAGGGCTGGAGGGGGGAGGGCAAGGACTGGGAGCCAGGGCGTTGGCATGGGGGTCAGGGGGTAAGCTCTGTGCTCAGAGGAAGCCCCCACCCGGCCCCCATGGCTTTCCTGGTGGCTGGGACCCTGCAGGTGGCCTCACAGATCGCAGATGCTCGAGAGAGCCTGGGAAGAAAGGTAGCCGGGGCGCTGCCTGGGCCTAGCCTGTTCCCGGCTCTCAGCGGAGCCCCAACCCGGTGCAACTCTGGCCTTGCCTCCCCAGGGGAAGTACAGCATGCGGGGCCCAAGGGTGGCCCTGACCCTCAGCAGCCCTGAGGTGTCAGCCTCTATAGTCGCTGTCCTGGAGGGCGTGTTCCGGACCCTGGGCTTTGAGAGCTGCCAGAGGAGGGAGGCCTCTGTCCAGGTGAGTCCTCACCTGCCTCCCGCCTCCACGCCCACCCCAACGCCACCACCACCCCTGCTGCTGGGCCTCCCTGGACTCAGGCCCGGCCTTTGCTCTTGCCCTAGGGCTTCCTTGGGGAGCTGGCCCCTTTCCGGGAGCAGCTGGATGCCCTCGGGGGCCCTGTGGGCTGTGCCTTAGTGGCCTTGGTGGCCCCCAGGGGGCAGCTGAAGCAGCCCCAGCAGCTGGTCCGGGAGCTGAGCCGCTGTGGGGCCCTCTGGGGCCGCCCCAAAGTTTTCCTTCTGCTCTCAAGTGCTCCTGGGGGTGAGTGGGCTGGGCAGGGACCCTGGCAGCGGGACAGTGCAAAGCAGAGGTGGAGGAGGGCAGGGGGGCCGAGACCCACCTCTCTGGCCAATGTGCTGTTCCTCCACCCAGCTGCCCCCGAGCCCGGAGCCTTCCTCACTGGCTTGAGCGAGCTGTGTGGCCGCTTTCCTCACTGGTCTCTGCTGCAGCTGCTGACCGAGGTCAGGGGCCCAGGTCTGGAGGGGAGTTCCTGGGAGGGGGGCTGTGCCAGTCACTTCCCCTGGCTCTGCTGTCCTGTCCTGAGCCTGTTAGACAGATCAGTTGGCTTGCACTTCTGCCCACCCCTGTTCACACTTGCGCAGCGACTGTCCTGTCAGACTGGGGGTCCCTGGAGGCCAGAGTTGGGAATGATCCAGGTCTGGTCTGGGCTCAAGGCCCAAAGGTCTCCCTGGGCAGTTGGGTAGCCGCTGGGTGACCCTGGAGGTGAGGGGTGGCCCCTGGCTCTGCCCCACAGCTTTCCCCTGCCTGGCACCCTCGCCACGTGGCACCCCCCCACGGTGAGCCTTCCCAGACAGGCTCCAACCTGCTCTAGGGAGCACCCAGCCCTGTGCACACTGGTCCCTGGGGCGGGGAGTGGTGCCGGGGATGGCACAGCCGCTCTCCACTTGAGGACGCCCCCGATGTTGAACCTCAACTAGGACCTCCCCTTTGTGCCCTCCCCTTCTTTCGTCTGTCTTTTCCTCCCTTAATTCTGGTAGGGGACCCCAAAGAGACTGCAGGAGCCGCGAGCCGGCCAAGCTGTTCCCTGAAGCCAGCGTCCTGTTCCCTCCCGGAACCGTGCCTCCGTGGAGCAGCCCCCTGAGGCGTTCTCTGGCCTCACCCCCGCCCCCAGGTCTTCTGCAGGACAGCTGAAGAGTCTGAGGCCACCTCCTGTCCAGTCCTTCGGAGCTCCTTGCGGGGCGCACTGTGCCCGGGCGACGTGGAGCCCTGGGGGCCCGAGGTGAGGGGGACGGCGTGGGGTGAACCAGGTGGCAGCAGTTGCGAGTGGGAGAGAGGCTCCGGGAGACTTGAGGTGGGGGAGGTGAGGAGCTGGGAAGCTCGCAGACCACGCCGAACGCTCCTGTGCTTGTCCGTAGCCAGAACCCAGCCCCACCGCTCGGTATGACCTGTCCGGGACCAGGGCCGCCCTCCTCCTGTCCGTGATCCACGGCCGGCCCGGGGCCCAGCACGATGTGGAGGCGCTGGGGGCCCTGTGCCAGGCCCTGAGCTTCAAGACCACGCTAAGGACAGACCCCACGGCCCAGGTGAGGTGTGGTGGTGCCCTAAAGGAAGGGCGCCCCCAACCCCAGGACTCCAGCGACTCTCTCCCGGGCCCCCCGCCCCTTGTCTGCCTTCAGTCCTTCCTGCTGCGTGCGTGGGGAGCTCACTCCCCCGCCTCTGGGCGCCCAGTCTCCAGGGCTCCTGCAGCCTCCCACACTGGCTGACCCTCTACTCCTCTGCTCCAGGCCCCAGCTGCACCCTCGAGCTTTTCCTGGGAGGGTCTCGGGTTCCTTCCCTGACACCCGTCAGCTCATTGCCCCTCACGCGTCTTAACTTTCTGGAGCAGCTTCCCCGTTGGGGCCAAAGGCCCAGCTGTAAGAGGCTAGAGACACACGTCACCTCCAGTTGGGCCATGCCTTGTGTTGCAGTGGGGGGTTAGAAAGAGAACTTCCGCTGTGGCCTGAGGTGGGCAGGAGGTGGTAAGTAGGGTGGGCGGGGGCTGGAGAAGCCTCCCCGGAGGGCCACCAGGTATTGGGGAGGCAATGGCCCTGGCCCAGGCCTCAATCTCGTCCCCACCCCAGGCCTTCCAGGAGGAGCTGGCCCAGTTCCGGGAGTGCCTAGACGCCCACAGGGCCCCAGTGAGCTGTGCCCTTGTGGCCCTGATGGCCCACGGGGGGCCACAGGGACAGCTGCTGGGGGCCGACGGGCGGGAGGTACGGCCAGAGGCCCTGGTGCAGGAGCTGAGCCGCTGCAGGGCCCTGTGCGGCTGCCCCAAGATCTTTCTGCTTCAGGCTTGCCGTGGGGGTGAGTGGGGTCCTATCCCCCACCTGCCTCCTCCCGTCCTAGCTTCCCACACCCAGCCCTCGGCGACCCAGGACTTGCTGTCCACCTTCTTCAGGAAGCCTGAGCGCTGGTGCTTTACCTGTCCCACCTCCGGGTCTCTCCGGGCCTCTCCTAGAAGTCAAGTCTACCAACTTGAGCACTTCACCCTCAGCTCTCGTTGTTCACTGCCCTGGATTTTCTAGTCTCATGGGGCTGCCCTGGAGTTCTGGGGGGTGGGCTATGGGCCCCTGGAGACCCCCCCAGGTGTCTGCTCAGTGAAAGGGCCTGTGTGCCCCCTCCTCTTCCAGGGCATAGGGACGCCGGTGTGGGCCCCGCAGGTCTCCCTTGGTTCCGGCGCTGGCTGCGGGCATCACCCACCACCCCCTCGCATGCCGATGTCCTCCAGATCTATGCTGATGCCCAAGGTGGGCGTGCCTTCCTTCTGGAGGCTGGGCTTGGCGGGGGGCTACTGGGTGGCCTCTCTGGCCTGCATTTCCAGGGCTCTGAGCTGGGGGCCTGCCGCCCCCAGCATCCTCTTGGCTTTGCCAAGAGGTTGGGAAGGAAAACCTTCCTAAACTGCAAGGGCCTTTGAAAATCGAGGGCTTCTTCCCCTGCTTGAGCCTCGAAACAACCTCGGAGTCAGGAAGGTGAAATAGCTCTTCTAAGGTCACAGAGCCGATACGTGATGGGGCTGAGCTTTGAGGTTTTGTTTGGTTGTTTTTAGACTGCAGTTCTGATTTGCCTTTTCCGCCCTGTGTTCATTCCACTGCCCTGGGTGTCCTTGAGCCGGACTGAGGGGGCAGCCCCGGGGCTGGTAGAGTCCCAGGGTGCTGGGTAAATGCTGGTCTTTCTTGCAGGCAGCTCTCCCTTCCCCACTGCAGGGAGCTCTGACCAAGCAGACATCCTGACGGCCTACGCAGCTGCCGAGGGTAAGGGGACGGGTCATCAAGAAGCCCTGTTACACGGGGCCCTGCATCCTGGCTGGACATCTGGAGTGGCTTGAGGGACAGCCAGGGCGTGGCAGTTGGGGCACAGGGGCACTAGCCCCTTTTCAGTTAGGCCATCTTCCTCCCATGTCTATTATTTATAATAATAGTAATGATGGTGAGCGTACATTGAGAGCTGACTGTATGGAGGGTTGCAGGTTCCGTGAGGCCTCTGCCCGGTGCCCAGAAGGTGGTAGGTTCACAGTGAATATGTGTTCCACGTTCAATGCAATTGTGTATTCAGTCCACAAATATCAAGCGACAAGTTGTTCCAGAAGCAAGAAGTTCCTGCTCTTTGCACCATCCCCTTGCCAGACCCCTGGGGTCCTGTCTCTTTGCCACCCCCCCCCCTTTTCCCCCAACAAAGAGCCCCTGGGGATTGGAAGGCCGCGGTCCTGTCCTGACACTCTGACCCTGGTCTTCTGGCCTAGGCTGTGTAGCCTATCGGGATGAGACAGGCTCAGACTTTATCCAGACGCTGGTGGAGGTCTTCAGAGCTGACCCTGGGAGAGAAGTTCTGGAGCTGCTGGCTGAGGTGTGTCGGGGGAGAGGCAGAGCCCTGGGGAGGGGGGCTGGGTTCATCCTTCTCGCCATCTCTTAACTCTGTCCGTGAGCCACACTCGCCCCTCGGTGCTGGGCGCTGGCGGGGCGAGATGGACGGCAGTTATTAGCCACATACACTCCCTTTCCGCCGCGGAGGAGACGGGCGGAGAGAACCCGCCTGTCACGCGGGGCCCCTGGGAGTTGCAGTCAGGCGCAGAGTGAACCTGCAGGGGCTGTGGGCCGCAGGCTTTATGGGGGGGGGGGTGCCCCCTGCTTCCTGCAGGAGGAGCTGATTGGCTTGTTTGAATAATTTCACTACCTGCAGGGAACTGAAGCCCCTCAGGTTAAAAAAAAAATGTTCATGTTTATGTAATTATTTTGAGAGAGAGAGTAGCGAGCGGGGGAGGGGCAGAGAGAGAGGGAGAGAGAATCCCAAGCAGGGTCCGAGCTGTGAGCGCAGAGCCCCACGCAGGGTCCATCTCAGGACCCGTGAGATCACGACCAGAGGGGAAACCAGAGTCAGACGCTCAACCGGCTGAACCCCCCGGGCGCCCCCTGAAGCCCCTCAGATTGAGGCCAAGTGGAGCGTGGCTGGGTCTGACTGGCGTGGGCCTCGCAGGTCAACCGGCGGGTGTGTCAACTGGAGGTGCTGGGTCCCGACTGCCCGGAGCGCCGCAAGGCCTGCCTGGAGATCCGCAGCTCGTTGAGGCGCCGGCTCTGCCTGCAGGCCTGACCGCGCGCCGCTGCCCCGGGGGTGCGGCCGGTGGGAGCCACAGCCCGGCGCCGCCGCGGACTCCACCCGCGGCCCCCCGTTCCTCATCTGTCAGTGGGGGCGACAGCCCGGGCGGGGGCTCGGCCGGCGTCTGTGCATGACCGAGAATGCGTCCGCTCGCAGGGAGGCGGGGCAGCGGGAGACTGCAGGCAGGGTGCTCGGCACCCAGTAAGGGTGCATCTGTGCTCCCGGGAGCCAGGCTGGGCCCTCCTTCCTGCGGGCGGAGGGCCTGAGGAGCCCAGCACGGGCCAGGCTGGGCTGGATGTTCCGAGCAGGGGCAGCCGGGGCCCACGTCGCGGTCTCAGCTCCCGCACCCTGGCGGCGCCCCGCGCCGGGGCCGCGGAAATGCAGGAGACGCGGTCAGAGTCTAGTCTGGAGCCATGACACTCTGGACCGAGCCCTGCAGGTGGATCGGTACTGTGAATGAGGGGAAACAGGGCCTGGGGAGCGCTGGGCAGCTCCCGACTCAACGCGCTCCGGGGCCACGCGGGGGAAGAGCTCCAAAGGCGCCTGTTAGGGCAGGAAGGGCCTGCGCGGCCTCACCGGGGCTCGAACTCGTAAGTACAAGTCAGGGAGGGCGGTTCTCGCGGAGCCGCCTGGGCTCCTCTCGGCGCCGGGCCCCGGCTCCGCCCACATAGAGCCCGAGGGGGCGGAGCTCCTTGCCAGTAGGAGCATGCGTATTGCGGTACAACACGCAGGCGCCTGAATCCGCTTTATGAGAAACGCGGTGGGAGTGCCACCGGCGGGGCCGCGTGGCCTAATGGATAAGGCGTCTGATTCCGGATCAGAAGATTGAGGGTTCGAGTCCCTTCGTGGTCGCTGCGCAGTTTGTTTTTCTCCCTCCGCTTTGCCTTTTCCCTCGGTCGGGACTGCGCCCTCCGCGAAACCCTAGGTCGCCTGGGCGGTGCCCCGCCCGCTGCCCCGCCCTCGGGCACCTCGGCGGCCGCCGCGCGCCTGCAAGGGCGGAGCTCAGGAGGCAGCGCCTGGTCCGCACGCCCGCGCCGCCGAGGAGCTGCGAGGCCCACCGGTGGCCGGAACCTGAAGCCACCGGCCGCGAGTCCCGGGGCCCACTAGGGACTGGCTGCACGAATACAGTCCTGAGGACCAGAGCTGTAACAGATGAGAGGTTGGACCTTTGGGCGCGGGGGGCGCGGGAATTGTTCCAAGGGCTCAGGAGACAAGTGCGTTCCAAACTATAATAGATTATCGTGATTAAAAAAAAGTTTTGGAAATTCTGGTGACGGTTGGATGATATTGTGCATGTAACTGATGCCACTGAATTCATTTGTACGCTTAAAAATGGCTAAATTGGCTATGGCGTTATATACACATTTTTAACAGAATAAAATGTTTTAAAAATCTAATAGATTATTTGGATTTCTTGCAATGATAGTGTACCCTTAAATGACTAGTGTGGATGTATATTTAAACGTTTAAATATAAACAATATGCCCAGGGTTGGGTTATCATTTTACCTGGGGAAAAAATGTCTCCACTTGAGGAACCGTGTTCTTGCCAAAGGATTCTGGCTAAGCCAGCTCACCTAGGTGACTTGACCTCCTCCCACCTGGTGACCCCTGGGGCAGTGGCAGCCGGAGCCCACATTCCGGAAGGTGCGCGCAGGTACCCTGGGGTCATGTGGGGTGTTACCGTGTTTGTGGTGCTTCGGTGGTTTGAAGCTTCGTTAGGACCAACATTTTGGAGGTGAGAAAGAACACCCATCCTCTGGTGGGAAAGCTAACGCTGGGCTCTCATCCTCACGGGCACAGCCAGCCGGTCAGATACGGGGCCACTAGGGAGGCCACTGAGCTCTGTTAAAACCGCGGAGACCTGAGTCCAGGTAACACCTCTTGTCTGCGGGCCAGTGTAGGGAGGAGGACAAGGACAGGGACGGCGCTTTTCCCACTCTCCCGGCTGGCACCCCCGTCCTCTCCTCTCCGACATTTTGCATAGCCAGCTCCTTCTTGCTAATAGATAGTTACCAACGAGCCCGGATTCTCCCGCAAGGAGAAGGAAAGGGCTCGCCCAGGCTTTGACGCCCAGGCTTCTCGCACCCTAAGCGAGGATCACACCGTAGGCCAAAGAGCTGAGCTGACAACCTGTGGCCCCGGTTCTTTAGGCTCCATCTGCGCGTGCGCGGTCCCTCAGGGGTCCCAGGACGCTCAGGAGCGGGTGAGCGCCGGGTAAATGCGGGTGCTGAGGGGCAGGACGGAGGCCGGGACGGAGCGGGGAGGCTGTGCGTCATTTGTGGGAACCACGGGGAGGTGACCGAGAGACTGGTCTAGGACCATTACGAGGCATCTGCCGCCGGCCCCGGTGGCCTAATGGATAAGGCATTGGCCTCCTAAGCCAGGGATTGTGGGTTCGAGTCCCACCCGGGGTACGAGGGGTTAAGTTTTAGACCTCTGCCAAAGAAAAAACCGAATCAATTCCCTAGTGGAGGAAGCAAGTTCCTGGAGTTTTTCCAGACGCAGACCTAAGCTACTGACAATCCACTGCAACTCTATTTTCTAATAAGGGGTGCGCGTTTCCAGCTTTCACAAAAGAATACTTGCGTCGTTCAAATGTTTCAAATAACCATCCATTCTAGCATCCTTTTCTCGTAATATAAAGGAATAATTGTTCGTTTTCCCAGGTGTATTAATTTTATTGTGGTTTCATATATTTTTAAGAGTTCTTATCTTTTATAAACAGATCCAATCATTTAGAGATTAAATTATATGACAACTGTTGTGCTTTAAAACAGCGGACCGAGTGCTGATTATGGTTAATAATATGTTCTGCATACCTGAAAGTTGCTGTGAGAGGAGATCTGGAGCCTTGTCACCACGCACACAGGAAAAGTAACTATGTGAACAGATGGATGTGTTGACTTCACAGTGGTAAATATTTCACAAATGTATTGGTAAATAATTGGTAAATATTTCACAATCACATTGTACACCTTCAATATATTTCATTGTTATTTGTCAATTATATCTCAATAAAGCTAGGGAAAAATAATGAGTTGGATGGAGGTGTAGACGAAACAAGCCTATCTGTGAATTGATAATGGCTTAAACTGAGGGGCAGGACACATTATACTATTTCTCTGCTTTAGTGCATGTTTGAAATAGACCATAATAAAGCTTTCTCTCTCAGGGCCCCTGGGTGGCTCAGTCAGTTAAGTGTTGGACGTTGGCTCAGGTCATGATCTCACGGTTCATGAGTTCAAGCCCCGCATTGGGCTTTGTGGTGACAGCTCGGAGCTTGGAACCTGCTTCGGATCCTGTGTCTCCCTCTCTCTGCCCCTCCCTTGCACATGCTCTGTCTCTATCTCCAAAAATAAGCAAACATTAAAAAAAAAGATAAAAATGAAGTTTTCTCTCCTTTTTATCCATGCAATCTCTGTCTTCATCCCGAGGTAAGAATCTCCCAAACTTCGCGACAGGAAGCGGAGTAAAATCAGCCTCCTATTCCACGTGCCCGTAGAAAGGATGACCACTGGAGCTTTATAAACACACAAAAAATACAGTTCTCTTTTGCCTTTAGAAACCACGAACGAGACTCTTCTGTTCATCCAGCTTCGGCCTTGCTTCTTCCACTTTCCCAAACATCCGGGGCCCCGTTGTCCCCACTGGAGTCAAGGACCTCATCTCAGTGCCGTGTCTCCCATCATCGTGGGCGACCTGAAGAGAATGGGGACCACAGAGCTATCCAAGGGTGCTGCTGCTTCCCGCTTCCCTCGCTGACATCTCTCAATGCCTCACTGAGAGGAATGTTCTCTGGGCGCTCGGGGGCGGGGGACGGCTGTGCCCGTCGTGTGTGACACATCCCCGCCAGCACTGCCGTCTCCCTGTCTTTGGCTTCCTTTCTCTGCTTGATGAAGTTCTCACACGTGTCTCCTTAAACATAGGCTACCACGCAGCTCAACGCTGAGCCAACCAACCAAGAAACCTAAGAGAGCCACAGTCAGCTGCACAGGGTAACGTGTTAAATACAGGCTTTCTGGGAACTGCCCCCCCCCCCCAGGTCAATAAATTCACCAGCCGCAAAGCCAAGTCGGATCTCATCCTGCTCACTCCAACACCCTTAGCTTCATTCCCACACAGATCCCCTGGGTTTCTGCTGGCATACAGGAACACCACTGCCAATTCTTTTGGTGTCTAAGGGATTTCCTCCCGGGTCAGCTCTTGTCCTCACCGCCCACAGCGTGCTGGTCTGACTTCGGTTATGGGGCACGGCTCGCGAGGGTGGTGGGCGTGGGCTTGGCGGAGGTGTGGCCTCCCCTTGCGAGACCGCCGCTCCAGCTGAGATGATGACAGCACGTTCAAGCGCAGGAAGGCTACTCTCCGCAGATTCCAGGCTGATTTTGCTGGCAAGGAAGCTCCAAGTGGCTGGGGGCATTCGAGACCCCCCCCCCCCAGAGGTCTCCATGCCTTGGGCTCCACTTCTGCATCACCGTCGCCATTTCTTTCACACAATAGATGTCCCGAGGCTGGGAACCCAACTTCCATTGTCATTCTACAACGTGCACCGTTTACCTATGTGTTTGATCTTTAGCCATATCAGCCCTGCAGCTGTGAGAGACGATTTGGGCTGAAGGTTGAAAGGTCTGGTTTTGTCATTTTCTTTCAGTGAGCCAACCAGCGCCCCCAGAAGAACCCCTTTCATGCCACTATCCTCAGAATCACCTTTACTGCCACGGCAGTATAGGACGACAGCCGCAGGGTCCTTCAGGGCGATGCTTTGGTCAGCACGCCATCACAACCGACCAGGTGGCGTGCGGCTCGATCTCGATGCCACCACGTGCTGTGGATTACCAGCAACCCCTTTCCCGTTGGCAAGGAGCTCAGTGACATTTGAGCCCAAATTCATTACCAAATCAGGGTCCAGGCAGCAGTCAGAAAACCCATCCGTGGGTGTTGGGGAGAAAGAGGGAAGGTTGGTAAAAGGGCACAAACTTCCCATTGTAAGACCAATAGGGTGAGGGGATCTCATATACAGCATGGCGATGATAGTTAATACTGTATCGTATGCTTGAAATTTGCTAAGGGAGTGGATCTTCAGTGTTCTGACCACACACACACACACACGGTGACCTTGTGAGATGATGCATGTGTTAATTCACGATTACCCTGTGTTGATTATGGTAATCATTTCACAATGTATACATATATCAAACTATCACATCAAACACCTTCAGTATACACGGTTTTTGTCAATGATATCTCAACGAACCTGGGGGAGAAAAGAAAAGCCATCTGTTATTTTAATGAACCATGATTGAATGAACGATGATTCACTAGATTCAAAGAGTTGCTAATGGGGCAGTAAAGAAGGCCGAAAGCAGTTACCACCTATAGGGCTGGGGGGGGGGCAAGGGAAGAGGTTGGGATTATTAAAAATCGAAGCTTGGAGAGGGCCTTAAGGAGCTGAAAAGCAGATGTTGGAGAAAGAGTGCGTCTCAGCTGGGATGGGTGTCTCTGAGTTCAGAGGAGGGTCCCGTGGACCTCAGGCAGCTTGTGCCGGAGTCTCTAATGAGCCGTGACGAGGCTGATTCTGTGAGTGTTCGGAAATGTCAAACTGGATTCAGTTGTTATTCCTGGGATGAACCGTTGCTGCCTGGATAGAACGGGTGGTGGTGGCGGGAACAGAAAACAGGAAGCAGGGACTCCCTCCTCCTCCAGCCTTTCAGTCTATGCCTCCTGTGGGCCAAAGCTAACAGGGATCGGCTGGTAAAGCAATCACCAGGTAGGGTCTGGAAGGGTGAGTTGGAAGCTGGCGATAGCAGCGTTCTAATCGGCACACCTGCTCTGTCCTGCTTCCTGAAAGTGTTCAGGAATGAACCCATTACTCAGAAATCCCTGCCTCGGGCTTGCTTCTGGGAAACTTGTCCTTCAACGGTTGGAGCCGGACTCTAAGAATGAGATTCTAAAGTGGAACCACCCGCTGGCCGCCTGGCCCGGAGGACACAGCACCCGTGGTGGGAGGGTTTTGAGAAATGCAGAGCAGGTGTCGAGACTTCCGGCCTTGTGCTGACCGGGGAGAGACCAGAGGAGCTGGGAAGTGAACTGCCCTTGTCCCATGTCTCCGGGTGCCTCACAGACACAGCGAAAAAGAGCTGGTCAAGACCGTGGGATTATGCGGCTGTTGTTGTCTTTTTTTGGTAAGTTTCCATTTTTAATTCCACTTAGTTAACATTCAACGTAATATTAGTTTCAGGTGTACGATATCATGATTCAACACTTCCATACATCGCCCTGCGCTCATCAGGCCA
>NC_064814.1:59685939-59688882 GCF_023721935.1 Panthera uncia
CCCCCCCCCCCCCCCCCCCCCCGTGCCCCCACCCTCTCCCCTCCGGTAGCCATCAGTTTGTCCCCTATAATTAAGAGTTTGTTTTTTGATTTCTCTCTTATCCTTTTCCCTTTGCTTGTTTTGTTTCTTAAATTCCACATGTGAATGGACTCATACGGTATTTGTCTGTCTCTGACTGATTTGGCTCAGCGTAAGACATTCGAGCTCCATCCGGGTCATTGCAACGGCCAGATTCCATTCTTTTTGATGGCCGAGTAATATTCCACGGTGCATCTACACCACATCTTCTTTATCCATTCATCAATCAATGGACACTTGGGCTGCTTCCATAGTTTGGCTGTTGTAGATAACGTCGCTATAAACATCAGGGTGCATGTATGCCTTTGAATTAGCGTTCCTGTATTCCTGGGTAACTACTCAGTAGTGCAATCGCTGGGTCATAGGGTAGTTCTCTTTGTAGCTTTTTGAGGAGCCTCCATACTGTGTTCCAGAGCGGCTGCACCGGTTTGCATTCCCACCAACAGTGCAGGAGGGTTCCTTTTTCTCTACATTCTTGCCACCACCTGGTGTTCCTGGTGTTGTTGAGTCTAGCCCTTCCGACAGGTGTGAGGCGATAGCTCATTGCAGTTCTGATTTGCATTTCCCGATGATGAGTCATGTTGAACATTTTATCAGGTCTCTGTTGGCCATCTCTTTGTCTTCTTTGGAAAAATGTTCATGTCTTCTGCCCATTTTTTATTTAAAAATAAATAAAATAAATTTATTAATTTATTAATTATTAATAAATAAATAAAATCTTTTTTTAAAGATTTTGTTTTTTAAGTAATCTCTACCCCCCACATGGGGCTAGAACTCGTAACCCTGAGATCAAGAGTCGCAAGCTCCCCTGACTGAGCCAGCCAGCTGCCCTGTGCCTATTTTTTAATTGGATTATTTGGTTTTGGGGTGTTGACTTGTATAAGTTCTTTATGTATTTTGGGTACTAACCCTTTATCAAATATGTCATTTGCAAATACCTTCTCCCATTCCATAGGATGCCTTTTAGTTTTGTTGATTGTTACCTTTGCTATGCATAAGTTTTTATTTTTATGATGTCCCAAGAATTTATTTTTGCTTTTGTTCCCTTTGCTCAGGAGATGTATCTAGAAAGAAATTGCTACGGCTGATGTCAAAAGCATCACTGCCTGTGTTCTCAGGGTTTTTATGGTTTCAGGTCTCACATTTAGGTCTTTAATCCATTTTGAATTTATTTTTGTGTATACTGTAAGAGAGTGGTCCAGTTTTGCCAAGACCATTTGTTGAAGAGACAGTCTTTTTCTTGTTGGATATCCACTCCTGCTTCGTCGAAGATTAACTGACCATAGAATCGTGGGTTCATTTCTGGGTTTTCTATTCTGTTTGACTGATCTCTGACTACTTTCATGCCGGTACCATATGATCACTACAGCTTTGTGTTATAAGTTGAAGTCCAGAATTGTGATGCCTCCAACTTGGTTTTTCTTTTTCAAGATTGCTTTGGCTATTCAGAGCCTTTTAGGATTTTTAGGATTCTTTGTTCTAGTTCTATGAAAAATACTGTTGGTATTTTGATAGGGATTGCATTAAATGTGTAAATTGCCTTGGGCTGTTATAGACGTTTAAACAATATTTGTTCTTCCTACCCGGGAGCATGGAATTTCTTTCCATTTCTTTGTGTTATCTTGAATGTCTTTCATCTGTGTTCTGTACTTTTCAGACTCCAGGTCTTTCGCCTCTTCGGTTAGGTTGTTGTTGAGTAGCTTTACCGCACGGACACAAAAGAACGACAGACGCATGTCAACTAATCACCCGTTCAAAGCACTTTGGCAGAACCCAAAGCAACCCACGTGCCCTTCGGCCAACAAAGCCCAAGAGCAGGCTGGGGGCCTCAGTGTGAAAGTAGCAGATCTTGAGGAAAAGGTGACCCTCCTAGGCCAATGTCAGAGTGCTGGGAGGGAAGACGTGAGACCCAGAGACTTGGAGTGGGGGTAGCTGAGGGCAGGTGCGTGGACAACCTGGAAGTCTCTGGGCCCAGGCTTCCACCCGCCCCCACTCTGTTCTGTTTCCCCAGAGAACTCTGATACATACAGTCTGTTTGGGACGGGTAGGGAGCCCCAGCCCGGCGCCAAGTGGTACCCGGCAGGTGCCTCCTCACTCCCCAGCCCACTCCCCACCCCCCACGGCAGCCTCGGTTTCCTGAGCCAGGACCTGGGATGGCTGGATGCCAGAGCAGCATAGGCACCCGGAGGAACGGACCCCCGGAAACCCCAGATACCCAGACGACCCAACGTGGTGATCAGGACTGGCATCGTCAATCCTTTGGGCTCTCCTACCCTTTCACAGAAGGGAAGCCATACTTCTTCCCTGGCTGCTTGCTCTGGTGGGAGCCAGACACCGACATGTACTCGGAGTATCCCGCGATTTCCAATTTTCTTTCTACCTTAGAAAGGGGAGAGGAGCTGGGACAGGGCTGGACAGACGGTCTCTTCCCTGTCACTTCCCTGCCGCACCAGGAGGGAAAGCCTCAGATGGCAGGGGGCACAGTATTGGAGAAAGGGAGGGTCCGCGAGGGGATACAGAATGGGGGCCCCATGCAGGCCTCCATTCAGGGCCAGAGTCAGTGAGTTTCCACCTTTAGCTGGAAATCCACTCCAAGTACTCTTTCGTAGCTCTCCTTCAGCCTTTAGAGCTGAGACTTAAACTCCTAAGCAGTGGGTTCGAGTCCTAGGTTGGGAGCTATTTTATTTTGGCCTGGTTAGCCCTTGCCCAGATCTTTCCAAACTTCAAGGAGGTTCCTAGCAGGGAAACTACTGAGAGAGGCTCTCTCCGCTGTGTGTGCTGTATATGGAACTTTTGTGTAAATGGCAACTTTTTAAAATTACTATATATATATATATATATATATATATATATACACACACTATG